>NC_073302.1:56106164-56191164 GCF_027595985.1 Sorex araneus | reverse complement strand
AATTGCTACATGTAAACTTTTTTTTTCTTGAACACACAAGAAAGAAAAATATTCAGTTTTAAGAAAATGTAAAGTTGGCTCAGTAGTCTAAATGTTAACTCCTAAAAGTCACATAGTATGTACTCATCTATTTATAACAACTTATAAACTCCTAGGGAAATTAATATAAGGACCTGACTCTGTTCTAAAAAGAAAATAAATCTAGCAGGTATTTTGAAACATGAAAGATACACAATAAATATTTACAAAATAAATATAGCATATTTAATACCCAACTCCTAAGATCATTAATTGCTGAATTGGAAGCTAATAAGAAACTAAATGAAAAAGAAAAAAATATGTACCTTTTTTTAGAGCTCAAGAGGAGACAAAATTCCTTTGTTAAAGTTCCTGGGTAAAGCATCTACAATAGTTTTTCAGATCATAAAAAAATATATGAGAAAAAAATCTAGATCCATCTCAGGCAAAACATAATGAATATAAAACTCCCATTTTTCATTCAAGATCTCTATGGAAAATTCTATTATGTTTTCTGCATGATGAAATATAACCTCAATAGCGTGTCACATTTTTAATTAAACCAGTTTTAAAACAAAATATCTGTTTGATAGTATTAATTTACCTCTTTTATAGAAAGCAAAACTGAACAAAATACACTGTACACAAAGAGTAACTTTAAAATAGAAAGCTAAATTCATGTCATCTCATAAAAGTAGTCAGCAGGAAAAAGCCATCCTTCCTAAACTTAAAACGTAAGAAACATTAATCTTCAACCACCTACAAATATAGAGGACAAATGTACCACTCTCCTTGCTCCTTCTTAACTCAAGAATAACAATAAACCTTACTCTTCGAAACAACAAAAGAAACAGGAAAGAGCTTCAATGGCAGCTCTGTGTCATTAGTGGACAATGAGAAAAGATGAGAAAACGTACACTATGTTGACACAAATGTGCCTTCCCCTCTAGAACAGACATCTCCTGAAAGCTTTTCTGTTAAACTTCCCTCCGGTTCACCACCATTAAGCACAAAAAAGTCTCAAAAGCAGCAAATTCAATATCTGAGAAGAAACAAACAAGAACCCAAAGAATTGTTGCTTTAAAATATATTAAGTCCACCTGTGGTCAATAAAAATATTCTTGAGGGGGGAGGGCGGGAAAAACCCCTATGAGTCAATTGTCAACAGTGACTGTACCTTTACAGCTAGCTATTACCCACTTAAACTCCCTCTAAAATTTGCTAGCCTCTTGATTTCTGAAGTGGCACTCAGTGCCTCAGTCAAGCTGCCGGCTCAGCTCCTGACCTTCCCACTAATGGCTGTTATTTGTGGGAGGCTTAAGGACACTGTCAATAGCAAGCTTCCTCCTCTCTCTTCTCAGGCTCTGCTGTATCGCTTTGCTTGCGTGTTCTCTCTCGCCTCTTGCTCTCCCGGTCTTCGCTCCCCCTCCTTTCTTCCTCTTTCCTTCACTACCTTTTCCTCTTTCAGCACCTTCCTTTCTTTCATTCTGCAATCCTCATTTCTCAGGTATCCTCCCTTCCCCCTACCCCCCCATACACACACATAAAGACACATCAACAACAACACAAAAATCAACTGGCATGCAGCAGCAAGCACCTGCAGTAATAGACTCTTTTATTAAAACTGTTATTCTGCAAGACTTGAAATTCCCCGCGGACCGGGCCATGTCAAAGCCGATATAATTAACTAGAGGCTCAGCAACGGATCAATTACCAGACAAGCAAGTGATAGTGAAATCAATGAAAGATCATCAGCCACATTATCAGTGTTGCAACTCATTAGGGCAAAACTGAGAAATGTGCTCAAAGAGAGCCCAAGCAAGGTGGCATTACAAAACAAAGGGCTAATTTGGAGACCCTGCTGTGAACAATCTGTAACAGAATTAGCCTTTTTTCCCCCTAAACTGCACAGCTCCGTAACTAAATGTGACAGACTGAGAGAAGCAGTTTATTAAGACACCAACCCCAAGTTTATTTAGTTCATAAACTCTCTCCTAGAAAATCAATACAGTCTGTACAGGGTTATTAGGCTGACTAGCTAATACATCCAAATCTGGTCTGCCCAGCCAGCACTCTTCTGACAAAATGCTACCCAGAATAGGCAAACTGAGCTCTTTCAGACATGAAGGTTTGAAGTTGCCCTCCATGAAACAAGTCTGCAACAAAACTTCTACCTGTAAGCTACAGTCAAGACACAAAATTCTAAAGTAACAGAGTTTAAAAATCCCTCATCACATCTTACAGTACCACACCTGCTAAATAGATTTGATAGAACAGTATTTTAATAAGTATACAAATCTAGTTTCCAGAGAAAAACCTTTGTTATAAGAAGATAACAACTGACCAAGATTTAACAATAGATGAATTAGTAAACTAAGACAACAGCATAAGTATATACACATGCTGTGCTTTGCAGAATTTAAATTTTAACAGCCACTTAAAAATCATTTTCAAAATACAAATTTGTTGCCTCCTAGAAATT
Organism: Sorex araneus; assembly: GCF_027595985.1. Lineage (NCBI taxonomy): Eukaryota > Metazoa > Chordata > Mammalia > Eulipotyphla > Soricidae > Sorex > Sorex araneus. The sequence continues at coordinate 56,188,664 of NC_073302.1, read as the reverse complement.
TCCAAAATGCATAACTTGAATTTGTCACTCACGTCCACAATAAAACATAGGATAGGCATGATCTTATCATTTTAAGAACACAGGTGCAAAAAATATACCTACAAGGCACAAAGACGACTTCTGAGTTCTGACTTCTACAGTGAACAACTGCCTGGAATCATTTGCATTGAAGTTATTTAAGTCTAGAAGGGTGGCAGTAATCATCACTTCCACAGTAACTGCTTTTTTGTTGTCCTGATGCCATGCAGCTCAGGTTAAAGAATCACAAACTAAAAGTCATATTGGTTTCCCACATTACTGACAGAAGAGATGTACCAAAGAAATTAAGTACTACATCAACTAATTCTAAATGTCTCCCAATTTATTAAAGACATCTTGGGAATCTGAATAGCTGTGTCTCATCATAACATGTAACAGAAATACACTAACATAAAGTAAGAAACTCAAATGCACTCAAATGCAGTTTACAATGTTAAAGTAAATTGTAGTTTTGAAGGGAGACTTTTGGGAATTACTTATGTATATTAAGTTTAAACATTTAAAATAATCCAAGGAAAAAATTTTACTACTAACATGACATCAGTATACTGACTCCAGAATATTAAATCCTAAACTTCAAAAGAAAATCTTTGACTTTTGCAGGATTTTAATAAACCCCCATTTAGAGATTGTTGCAAATTATTTTCCCCTATGCTTTTGCATTGGTACATTAAAAGAATGTCATAGCTTTTGTTCTGCAGTAATCTGTAAAAATATATTTAACATGTATTTTCTAAACATATTCTAAACCTATGTTAGAAAGTTCAAAGTTCAATGTTCTGGACAGTAATTAAAAGCTGTAATTATCAAGACATTTTATTTTTAAAAAACCTTTTTTTGTGTATGACTACATACTGTGCTTGTACCCTCAATGAGATCCAATTAGTTGCAAAGAATTTGCATTTCAGTTAGTGTGGGATAACAAGACTATGGGGAGGCACAATGCAATTCCACCAGCAGAGTAAGAAAGTGTGTTCTTTCTTGTTAGCTCTGTAAGCAATAATTCCCACAACTGACTGTTTAAAATGTTACTGATCTTTTCAATATTTGGGAATTGAGGTGAGTTTAGGTTTTTCCCTCCATTAAAAAATCACATACAGCAAATATCATCACAATGAATACTGAAGAAACAAATGAGCACAAAATTTTAATTTGTATGCATGTTTATAGGGGTAATTTTAGGGGGGAGAGTAATACTGCATATTTTTATTTTATTCTAAATATTTAATAAAATATTTTAAATGCATAACTTTATTTTAGAAGTTTTGTAATTTGGGGAAAGGAAATCCTCACTGAGAGTTCTATGTAAATATATATGGTTTTTAAGTAAAGGTATGTGTTTAGCATACTGAAAAAGTACTTATGACTTTCATTTTTTTCTAGCTGTTTCAAGTAACGTAAGATCTGAAACAAATATCAAATAAACATATAATGTATATACACCATTTAACAAGCACTCCAGACTACTTCTGCTGGTTTAAAAAATAATACCTACAATTCCCTGTGTTCAGTTCAGCAGCTATTAACAGATTCTGTAATCTGTAATGACAGTAAACTGGCCTTTGCTCTTCTTTTATTCACTATTCATTTTCAAGGCCTGGTTAAGTACAGAGCTGGGTTAAAGATCAGTGGTTTTTCATGTGACACACGCTGGTATTCATCTAATGGCTTGTCAAGACAAAACTGTCCCTGTTCTTGCCAAAATAATAAAAATGACGTTCTACATCACATGACAATCAGCACTTCCTTATGGCAAAACAACTCCAGCTTTTGTAATTCACTAATTTTATATAAAAAATGTTCTGGTAATTAGCTATCCAATCTTAAAAAAGGAATTAGGCTACCATTTTTGAAGTTGGTTTTTTAATATGTTATGACTTTCTTACCCCCAAAACATTTAAATTGCCTCCAATCAAGTAACATTTGTTGGGCAAAGTTAACTCTAAAGCTAGAAATTCGTATGGCTTAAGGTATATAATTCAATGTATGGAAATTATGCAGAAGTAGCAAAGTGGGTCCAGTCACAAAGGTGGGGGCAACCAATTGAGGAAATGTCATTTTTCTCTAGAACAAAGTATGGAACTTGCTCTGCAACATCTGTTGGACTGTGTGAAATGTTAACAGATGTCTTAGATTTTTTTTTAGAATGAAAAATAATTAGTAAACCTTTTCTGAACAAATCCACAAATTTTCATATTCCTAAGGGAAAAAGTTGACAGCAACCCCTTTCCTTGGTGAAACTTACTGCTCCCACTTGATCCTGTAAAATGTGCTTCATTTGGTGGGGAAGGCCAAACACCCAGTGGCATTCAGGGGCCATTTCCAAAGTGCCACAAGGGAACACATGGTGACAATGTTAGGACTCAAATCCAGTACTTGCAAACAAAGCCAGCACTTTAGCCCTCAGAATCATGTCACTGGCCTAGTGACATGATTCTGAGGGCTAAAGTGCTATTTCCAATGTAAAGGAAAAATATGTTAGACTCACTTTTTAACAACAACAACAACAAAAGTAAAAAGTAAAGCTAATAATAATTTCAATTGAGTTTTTTCTTTTATAAGTAATTATAATCTTAAAAGGTCTCTGGAGTCACATATGTAATTTAATGAATTGACATGACAAAGTTCACCACCCTCCACCCTCAAAAAAAGAAGAAAAACCGAACATGCAAAAAGATGAAGTATTACTCTACTGTGCCAATATTCTTGGAGGAAAGTGAGGAAGAAATGTTTGATAGCAACTAAGAATTCTGATTTAAACATATCTCTACACATTGCAGTGCCTCATCTTGACAAATACAAGGCATCATTAACACTTTTTTTTGGTTTGAGGGCCACATCTGGTGGTTCTCAGGGTTTACTTCTGATTCTGAGTGTAGGAATCACTCCTGGCAGGCCTCAGGGGACCATATAGGGTGCAGAAGATCAAACCCAGGTCTGCCACATGCATGACAAGTGCCTTGCCTGCTGCACTAACACTCTCACCCCCAACACCTATATCTTTGCACTCTCCACTGGCATATAATGTCCCATTTCCAGTCTTATGGGGGGCAGGGTAAAAACCCCTCTTTTAATAACCAAGTATCCCACAGCTATAAAGTTTGAGGATCATTAAGAAAAAATACAAAATATATTCAACGCATCCTTATACTTAAATTTTTAGATCACTGTATCACTGTCATCCGTTGTTCATTGATTTGCTCGAGCGGGTGCAGTAACATCTCTATTCATCCTAGCCCTGAGATTTTAGCAGCCTCTCTTTACTCATCCTTCACAACAGTGCTGTATTAAAGGCTCTTTCAAGGTCAGGGGAACGAGACCCACATTGTTACTGGTTTTGGCATATTGAATATGCCACAGGGAGCTTGCCAGGCTCTGCCATGCGGGCAGGATACTCTTAGTAGCTTGCTGGGTTCTCTGAGAGGGAGAACTAGACAATAAGAGGTCGGTCACGCACAAGCAAATGCCGCACTTCCAAGATCTTTTGTGATGGATACACAAAAGAAAATGAAAGAGGTGGCTTTTATGAAGGAAAAGAAAAGAAGTTTGGTTAATACCCAAGTGAAGTAAAATCAACTTCTTGGCCTTCTTTAAAATGATCAGAACATGCCTTCAAAAACCACGAACATGGACTAATCCATGAGCACTTATTGATCAGTGCCACATGCAAGGCTGTATTCCAGGGCATGTAAGACATAAAAGGGGCACTTGGAGGTATCTGCATGCCAAGTACCATGCCTATTACTCTTCTATTTGTCAAATATATGCATCATTCTTCACAGGGATGCAGCAATTCAGGACAGTGAACACCAACACGGAATGAAAGACAAAAATATGGTGAAAGAGAAAAGTCAGTGGAGATGCTATGGCACAGGGGATCCAAATGGGGTGTCAGATGAACATAAGAAGACTCTGAGGGGTCAGGCTGGGGGTTGCTCCTTTTTTTTTTTCCTTTTTGGATCAAACCTGGTGATGCACAGGGGCTACTCCTGGCTCTGCACTCAAGAATCACCCCTGGCGGTGCTCAGTGGACCATATGGGATGCTGGGAATCAAACCCAGGTCAGCCGCGTGCAAGGCAAACACCCTACCCGCTGTGCTATTGCTCCAGCCCCTGGGGGTTGCTCTTTTCCTTCTCTGCACTTGTTCACAAGAAGACCAGATATAACAAGAATGGTGGAGCAGCAAGCAGAGATTCAGGAGTTGTGGGGTGTGAGCATGGAAATATAGAAGAGGTCAAAGGGGGAGAGACTCCAGAACGGGAGAGAGAAAGAGAGGGAGAAAAAAGAAAAAGGGAGAAAGAGAGAGAGAGAGAGAAAGTTCTTGCCAATAGAGTCATAGAGGCAGGCAGGGCAGGTGAGGGGTTGGTGGGAAGTAAACTGGGGTCACTGGTAGTAGGAAATGAGAAAATGAGCACTGGTAGAGGGATGGGTGTTGGATCACTGTATGACTGAAACCTGATCATGAACAGTTTTGTAACTATGTATCTCATGGTGACTCAATAAGAAAAGGAAGGAAGGAAGGAAGGAAGGAAGGAAGGAAGGAAGGAAGGAAGGAAGGAAGGAAGGAAGGAAGGAAGGAAGGAAGGAAGGAAGGAAGAGAGAAAGAGAGAAAGAGAGAAAGAGAGAAAGAGAGAAAGAAAGAAAGAAAGAAAGAAAGAAAGAAAGAAAGAAAGAAAGAAAGAAAGAAAGGAAGGAAGGAAGGAAGGAAGGAAGGAGAAAGGAAGGAAGGAAGGAAGGAAGGAAGGAAGGAAGGAAGGAAGGAAGGAAGGAAGGAAGGAAGGAAGGAAGGAAGGAAGGAAGGAAGGAAGGAAGGAAGGAAGAGTTTGTATGACCGGCAGTGTTAAATTTATGGAATAAATAAAACAGCACTGTAGCACTGTCGTCCAGTTTTTCATTGATTTGCTGGAGTAGGCACCAATAATGTCTCCACTGTGAGACTTGTTACTGTTTTTGTCATTTCAGATACACCATGGGTAGCTTGCCAGGCTCTGCCGCGCAGGGTGGGATACTGTCGGTAGCTTGCCGGACTCTCTGAGAGGGACGGAGTAATCGAACCCGGGTCGGCCACATGCAAGGCAAATGCCCTACCCACTGTGCTATTGTTCCAGTCCAAAACAAAGTAGAATAAAGTAAAAAAAAAATTTTTAAGTGGAGGCTCTTCCTGGTTTTTCCTTAGCACATGTGGAAAGAAATTGAAACATGTATGTTTAAACTTATTAAATAGTCTAGCTAAACTAGTCTGTAATACTGATTAGAGATGCATATATGCCAACTACTGAACCTAATTTAGTGCTTACTTATGTATAAATCAATTTAATAATTCACCTATATTCTTCTATGAACCTTTCTCTTTCGCTCTATTTTATTTCTTATTCTCTAAAACCTTGGGGTATAAATTTATGTAAAAAAGTCAGGGATTAACTAATTCAAAATGTAGTTAAACATCTTTACAGACTGAAAAATAAAAACATGTTGTCCTCTGATTGGACTCTGAATCTCTCCACTATATGAATATCTGTGTTAAAACTATACATGTTACTTCATATTTTCAACTACACCTTCTCCAGATAATTCTGGCAGCCTGTTCAACACACAGAAACTTCGGCCACAACAGCCTAAATATTTTAGGATGCAAGATCATGGTCCAAAGTGTAAACAAGTTCTGCAGGTGGACCTTTGGTTTTCTAGTTATTTATCCAAAGCATTATGGATACCAAAAGCTCTGGCATTTACTCATAGGAATACCATATTAGAGTATTTAACTCCCCCAAATAACAACTATATAGAGAAATGAAAGATACTAAAGAAGAAAGTGAATGTGGAAAACAGAGGTTCTAAAGTAGGGTTTGGATAGGGCACAGGTTCAAATCATTTTTAAAAAGAGCACAAACATCCCTATAAATAAGTATTACCTAAAAGTTTAATGTATTTATAGCAAAAAGGAAAAATGACTCTGACTGACACTTGTCTCTGTCAACTGGAACTATCAGCATGATACAGCATCTACTGACAAACTCAATCAAGGGCTCAGATTCAGAGAAACACATCAATGACATATCCAAATGACAAAATCCCTTGAACAATATGAAAAATTAAAAAAACAAAGATGTTGACAGGGTCTATTAGATGGGGTAGTTTATAGAATAAATATATATATATATATATATATATATAAAAATCTGTATCTTCACTCCCATTCCTTCCCATTCCAGTTGTCGCATGACATTTTCAAGGGTGGCACTGAAGAGTTTCAGTGAAATAGTATCACCCTGCAGAACCCCTCTACTTATGGAGATGATCACTTCCTTGTACAATGGTGAGATTGTGGTGGTGAAACCAAAATACAGCTCGCAGAGGATCCTGATGTACTGAGTTTGAACGCCCTGTTTGGTTAGGGCTTCAATAACAGCTTCAGTCTCGACAGAATCAAAGGCCTCCTTAAAATCAATGAACGTTAGGTAGAGCAGCATCTTGAACTCTTGCGAAACCTCAATGAGCTTGGTCACCATGTGGATATGGTAGATCGTGCTGAATCCTTTTCTGAACCTGGCTTGCTCGCATGTTTGTCCTTATTTTAGTGTTCAGTCAATCCTATTCAGGATGACACAACTAAACAACTTGTAGACAACAGACAACAGGCAGATCAGGCGATAGTTGCTGATGTTGTGGATGTCTCCCTTCTTGTACAACAGAAAGGTCCTGCTAGTTTTCCACTGGGACAGAACCTTGCATTCTATAACATGTGAAGAACCGTGCCAATGTATTGATGAGTGCTGGAAGCAGATTCTTCAGGTGTTTGGGTCTGACCCTGTCTGGACTGGGTGCTGTATGCTCCTTTATCAATAAAATGACGTGGGATTTCAGAAGGGAGAGCGCTGGGAACAACATATCCATCCTGCGGAATTTGGTATGTGGGCAGGTGGACGTGGCTATCGAAGAGATCCAAGTATAAGTCGTGGATAACCTTCTCCATTGCCCTTCTGGAAGCTATGATAGATCCATCAGGACACTGGAGGGCAGTCATCGTGGTCTTGTAGTTGGCGAAGGACACGTGGGTATTGCAAATACTTTTCCCAGTTTCTGCCGCACTGGCCAACACTGCTGCTCTTCTCTCTTTGAAGTCTTCCTTTATCACTTCTCTATACAGCTTTGTGAGCTCATACATTAGCTTGTGATTGCCTGAGGCTCGCACCAAACCACAATGGCAAATAAGTTCAAGAGTTTCCCAAGACAGGCATCTTTTTTTTTTCAATTTTTTATTAGTGAATCACCATGAGGTACAGTTACAAACTTATGAACTTTCGTGTTTGAATTTCAGTCATACAGTGATTGTTTACCCATCCCTCCACCAGTGCCCATTCTCCTCCACCAATGTTCCCAGTATCCCTCCCACCACCATACAGGCATCTTTTTGTGGCTTTCTCACTTTCAGCATCCCTTGCACAGTCATGGAGGTGCTGAAACAATCAATCATTCCTATCGATGTTGTCAAGGACAGCATCTTCCCATTTGCCGCAATAGTGCCAAAGAGCTCCCAGTTGGTGGTCGTTCTGGGAGTTCTCTCCTTAAACTTTGCAGCCCTTTCTCCCCGCTCCATGAAGTAGAATTTCGCACAGAGGAGACGGTGGTCCGATCCCATTTGGAATTTTGGGATAACAGTGACATTGGTCAGGCAAAACCGTTGATTAAATATGATGTGGTCAATTTTGTTGTGAAACTGTCCACTGGGAGAATCCCATGTCCAACATTTAGATTTGGCCTTCTGGAACTGTGAGTTACCATGGATGGTCTTGGTCGACATGATTAACTCAGACAGTCTCTTACCCTGTTCATTCCATTTATGCTGTGGGTCCCGATGTGGAGTTCTTCGGGTGACCTTCTTGGTCCTATCTTGGCATTAAAAGAATGGGAGTGAAGATAGACGGTCGGCAACTACACCATCTCCACTTCGCTGATGACATCGTTCTAATAACACCAAACGTTAGCCAAGTGGCAGGAATGCTAGCCAACTTTGACCGTGAGTGTGGAAAGGTCAGACTGCAGTTGAATCTCACCAAGACAATGTTCATGAGAAACGAACTAGTCCCTGATGTTCCATTTGCTCTCAATGGAATAACATCTCCGAATGCAGCAGTTATGTGTACCTGGGTTGAAGACTCAACATGACTAAAGACTTGGCACAGGTTGAAGAGCGCGGCATGGAACACCTTCAAGAGTGCCAAAGAAATTGTCAAGAGGACAAAGAATATCTGGTTCTGGGCATATCTTTTCGACTCCACCATTCTTCCTGCACTAACATACGCTTCAGAGACCTGGGCCCTGTGAAAACAGGATGAGAATGCTATTCGGATCACCCAAAGAGGAACTGAAAGAGCTATGCTTGGAGTATCATGTTTCACTCAAGTGAGAGAAGGAATCTAGAATTCTAACCTCCATGGATGATCGAAGATCAGTGATGCTGCTTCGTTTGCCAAGGCGTCGAAAATCAGATGGGCCCGACACATAACGCGATTTGGAGATGACCAATCAATGGGACATCAAAAGAATGCCTCATCGAATACCTATGAGATGGTCAGACTTCTTCGTCAAGACCCTGAATGAGCAGTTTAATGCTCTTTGTGTTCCTGGAGTGAGCAGATGTCACTGGGCTATACGAGCACACGAGAGGGATGAATGGAGATGTTACTGGCACCCGCTCGAGCAAATTGATGAGCAACAGGATGACAAGTGATACAAGTTATATATCTGTGTGTATATATTAGGGTGTTACTCCTATATGTATGACCATAAAGAACTGCAAAGGTTATAAACAGTATTATTTATTTCCTTCTAAAGTTTGCAGGCCAAAATACTTGCACCCCCAGTGCAGATGTATCCTTAGTGTCAGGAAGACTGAGATTCACAGGTGCCCAGGAAATTCAGTTCTGTTTCTAGTTTCTCAGAGAGAAAACAACTCTATTAACAGTATCTTATTAGATGAAATTCACAAGCCTAAGAAATAAGTTTAAAAGTAAAAATTCTTGGATATTTCAAAATGACAGATACTGAATAAACTTGGAAATTGTTTTCAAAATTATGAAAAATAAAAGATGCCAGAAGGACATTAACAGCAAGTTAAAAGAGGAAGAGTTTACAGATAGCTTAGGTCTGAATAGTGATGACTGATCTTGAGTAAGAACAGTCACTGTAAGATACACGAGGAAAATTTAAGAGGTCCAGGCAATGTTCTGTATCTCTATCTACCTCATTGTGTCTTATGTGAATCACTGTGTAAAAATTCATCAAACTACACATACAAGAATGTGTGCACTTTCCTATAAGCATGCTATACTTTAGTTGTAAAAGTTTAGTACTGCTACTGTTGATAAAACTAACACAGGGCCAGAGAGATAACTCAAACTTCTGAAGAACTTACTCTGCATGAAAGGTCTGGGTTCCAGCCCCCACACCGCATAATCCCAAGAGCAGTGCTGGACGCAGTCCTAAGCACCAAGTCAGGAATATACCTAAGCACCACGAGATGTAGCCCCAAAACACAGCAAAAGAGCCAAGCAACACTAAAAGAGTGACGAAAATTGCTAAAGTGGTAATAATAATGAAGAACTAAGAGGGAAAGTGAAGTAAAGGGAAAGGAGGATAAAATAAACAGGGGTGGAAAAAAAAGGAATAAGGAAAGAGAGACATATACCTTATTAAAAACAAAAATCATTAAAGTAACTGTCACTAAACGCATTTTTTGCAACAAATTCTTCAGAGACAAGTATTAGGAATCAAACAAATACTTCAGATTCACAGATTGAGGATGAAAAGAGTGAAATGGTGAACTATAAATTAATTAGGTGAGAGATGTCTAACTAGACAGAGCAAGAGTATACCCATAAAAGTGGTTTATATGAAGAACAACATATTTTAATACATCAGCCATACAATGTGAAGTACTTAATTAAACATTCTTGCCTGTCATAGTCCTTGATTCTGTCCTCTCATTTCAAACTACAGAAATTCAGGGGTGGTAACTGGGGATGGGGTCTGAGAGAATTGAGAGGAAATTACATATACTGTGCAGTCAATATACTTGGAGGCAGTGAGTTCTCTCAGTGAGTTCTCTAAGTCATACTTTAAAAAATAAAACAAACAACTGCTGTTGCCCCCCAAATACTACTCAATAGTATCTAAAACTGACAGCACTCAACTGTTAAACCCTGTAGAAAACGTAACAAAGTGACAACTGAGTAAATGATGAGAGAAACTTTTGCCCTGAGTACCTCCATTTTTTGCTCCTTTCTATTATTAAACAAAAAATTCCATTTTAAACTAAATACTATTGGGCCTGAGAAATAGTACAGCTGGATAGGGCATGGGGCAGACCAGGGTTAGACAGATCCCAACACCACTTATGGTCACCTGAGCCTGTCAAGAGTGATCCCTGAGTGCAGAGTAAAGAGAAAGCCCTAAGTATCACCGGGTGTGGCCCAACAGCAAAAAAATTAAACATTATTGACCAGTACCTGCAAACACTGATAAAACATCTATTTGGTAAGTGTAAGAAACTATGTGAACCACAAAAGATAGTTTTAGCTCACTGTACATTCATTCTTACAAGAAACAAACATTATTACAAGAAATAAAAAAGTGTTTTTGAAAAAAAATCTTAATAAAATGGAATATGAGAAGAAAAGCAGCAGGAGAATCATCTATGACTCAGGAAAGGAAATTACTTCCCATGGCAGTAGCAAGTTTCTAAGCAGGAATGCATTTGCACTGGAACTGAAACTGAACAACAGTATTTCTTGAATTGACTATCAAATAGGATATCAGTTATGAATGAAAGAATACACTACTCAATAGAAACTAATGGAAACGATCCTATCTATCATCATAGACAGTTTATTATTATAGTACAAACTTGTGAGGGCTACACTGTACTTTGTTTTGCACAGGTTTGGTGCTACACCTGGTATTTCTAGTTGGCTACTCCAGACTCAGTGATCAGAGATTGTTCCAAGCTGTGTTAGAGGGACCATGCAGCATCAGGTTTCCAATGCAGGCCTCTTTTTTTGCAGAACATGTACTCCAATCTATTGAGCTATCTCCTCAACCCCTCACTAAGTCTACTTTAAAAGAGTAAGATACAACCTTTGGTAACAAAGATTACAACCAAGGTCTAATATTTTGAGCATAAGACAATCAACATAAGTGGGTTGGGCTAAATTTTGTGAATATACAGTAAAGTTTGGTTAAAAGTTCACCACTGGGTAAATGTTTATCATTTAATTACTTTCACATATTTGTGGCTGCAGTCATTATTTTTTAATTTTTATTTTTTTGCTTTTTGGGTCACACCTAGAGATCCTCAGAGGTTACTCCTGGCTCTGCACTCAGGAATCACTCCTGGCAGTGCTTGGGGCACAATATGGGATGCTGGGAATCGAACCCAGATTGGCTGTGTGCAAGGCAAACACCCTAACCACTGTGCTCTGGTCCCTATTTTTAATTTTTTAATTACATTTTATATTTTATAACATTTTATAATATTTTTAAATTACAGTTTCCTATGGAATATAACTCAGTGGACACATAGGTACAGAAATTTAAAAATCCAGACGGTGAATAATGCAGGTATGTGCATTATTGAGACAAGGAAGCAAATAAAATAATTGGGGGCTGGGGATGACTGGATGGTAGAGAACCTTCCTTAGAAACATGAGGCCACAAACGAATTCACTCCTTGGCACCAATCCCATAAGCCACAATTTCACTTTCACAACAAAGTATACAATACCATGACAGCGCTACAATCAAGCGGGTGAACACCACAATTGTGCATGTGTGACACCCAGTCATTGTAGCTGTATCAACAATAAAGAGAGAATTTCTAAAAATGATAGTTAAACATAAAACTTTTTTTAAATAAAGGGATATACATATCTTGTCAAGAATAGGTTTGAAACATGTGGTCCTTAAAGAAAATTTTGCCATAAATTATGCAATAAAATATAAGAAAAATAAGAAAAAAGTAGTCTGCAAAGTTCACTGGGCCTGTGACATGTTGTGATAAAGAGCTGATGGTTGCAAGGAAGGTACAGAAGTCAATAACAGACAAGGGGGACAAAGCCAGTAGAGGATGGGATGTTGAAGATCTAAGCTATCAGGGAAGTGATATAAAAGGGTCCTGGGAGAGAATATGACCAAAAGCACAAATAAAAAATATACTGAAGGGAAAGGGCTTTTTTCCTCAGAAAGCAAAGGCAACACATATAGATTGTAAATTCTAAGTATATATTCTAAGCTAAAGAGATTAGCTTATAGCTTATAGCATAGCAATGCATGTTATGCTAGAAATGTATGTAGTCCACTGGTACAATACTTGCCTTTCAAGTGTGAGAACTTAGGTTTAAATCCAGCATTACAGACACACACAAAGTTCAAATTCCAAGAGTACTTTGTCAAAAAGCCAATTTTCTCCCAATCAGCCCCACTAAACTGTACACTGCTAAAAGGGATAGATTTTTTATCTATCTCTAGGGCCTCCCTGCCCCAAGCAGAGCCAAAAACCTCCAGAACCCAGCCACAGCCATACTCAAGGCCACTCTCCACACACTTGGACAAGCCTCATGAATAAAGGAACCGGCAGCGGAACCTAGATATGTGGGACCCGTGGCTGAGATCTCCAAGCCTGCTGGGATCGGAATGGGCCTCCTTCACCCAGATCCCCAGTTTTCCAGAAGCCTGGCAGTCACACCCACAAACTGCCCTTGTCAACATGTAATCTCATCAATGGCCAAGATCCAGAGACTATAAAACAAAGATCCCGGAAAAGAGTGATGCAGAATCTCACACAGCAGAGCCTGGCAAGCTACCTGTGGCATATTCGATATGCCAAAGACAGTAACAATAATGAGCCTCATTCCCGACCCTGAAATCAACAGGGATGAATGGAGACATTACTGGTGCCCACTCAAACAATCAATGAGCAAATCGACGACAGTGATACAGTGATACAGATCTTTAGGGCCTAACTGCATGCTAAGAGACATGACACAGGAAAATCAAGGATTTTATACAACTAAAATCAAATATAGTAGAAAGGGTTTGGTCCAGGTAGACTGAGGAAAAAGAAATTCTGAACAAGTAAAAACAAGGTCAAAATAGAGATTAACAATTAGAAAGAACTCAGCCTTCCTTCCTCTTAAATTATAAGAAATGATTAAAAAAAAAAGTAGACTGAGTTAAAAAAGGGTTGCTCTTATTTCCCACCTGGGGAAGTGGAATACTTGGAGCCAGCAATGATTTAAAAAAACACACACACACACACCTTGAGATGACAAACTTATTCACGATTCGATTTCAGGCATACATTGTTTCAACACTAATCCTTTCACTAGTGTCCACTTCCCTCCACCAAATTGCCCACCCCCACCCATATACCTTCCATCTACTAGTATGCCTCTACATGGGGCACTTTTTTAATATATAAGTTTTGCCAGCAAGGATTTTTAATACAGAATTAAAACATGACTTGTAACACAAAATTAAAACTACTTTGTTCCAAAACAAACACTGTGATAGGTAAGCATACATCATAAATCATTGCTTATAAGGCATTCCTACAGCTATTTAATAAAGTAAAACACAGAAATGATTTCTGGATAAAATTATTTAAACTTTATTGAAATGTCCCTCACTGTAAATGTCTTGTTTTTTCATAGTGATCAATTTATTCCTGGCTAATTAAATTCCCCCAACAAAAATTTTAAAACTTCATGCTGTGGAGTCAGAGATGTATAGCAGGTAAGTGCTTGCCTTGCAGGCAGCCAATGCCAGTTCAATCCAAAACACCATATAAGGTCCCTAAATACCACACAGAATAGTCCTTAAGCACTAACCCACCACACGCAACCCCCACCAAAAAAAAATTTAAAAACTTCATGCTAAGTTCCTATGTGTTTTGAATGGAGAGATGTAGAAGAATCCACCTCATTAACAAACATGAGTAGAAACTTAGGAAGGTTAAATTACATTATATCTGTGTTTTCCTATGTCCAGAACTGCAATTGAGGTCCAAAGTCATAGTAGCCCTCCACACAATTAGTGAGGGCTGCATTAGCATCACTGAGCACTCTGGTTTAGAATCTCTCTGGAGAACAGGGAAATGATGAGTTCCATCACCTGGCCAACATCAGCAACCACAAAACAGTCACCCCTGGGATCTGGACAAAGGCATACATCCGCTGCACTGGCAGCCCCTACAGCCTGCCTTCCTAACAGAGTCTTTCTGTGAGGACCACTGTCTAAGTGACCTGTCATAGAGCTTTATAAAGCAGCATTAATACTGTGGGCCAAAATGAGATTGATCTTTGAGCTCCGTGGTCTCCTGTTGTCAACGGTGCATTATAAAACCAATACTAAATACTTTATAAACAGGTCCCTCCCTACAGTGTATTAGAAAAACAGTGCATATTTCATGCCCCATAGTTAGGTAGCCACATATCCATCAGACTTATAAATTATTTATTAGGTGCTCAGAAGTGCAATAAGAGTCAATAAACTAACTTCTGATGTATAAGCCACTATTTCATTGGAAATTGTACCTGAATGAGAAAGTAGCACACTAACTGAATGGGGCCTGAAACTATCCCAACTTTCTCATCGTACTCTGAGTAAGAAGCAGGCCTCATAAATTGGAGTGTCTTGAAAAGAATCTTGGTCACTACATTCAATCAAATAAATAAAGCACTACCAGTCCCATTTCCCATTCTTGTTTCTTTTGACTTACATATAACTTCTCTGGTCGCCACATTATGAAGATAATTCAGGGACATAAAAATTGGTAAATGTCTAGAGAAACAGCTCAATAGGTTGGAGCACATGCTTTGCAGGAAAGAAGCCCAGGTTCAATCCTTGGCATGTCATAGTATCCCAAACACCTTCAGAAGCAACACCTGAGAAGAAAGTCTGAAATAAAGTGGTGAAAAAAATTCCAACACACTATGAATCAAGTCAGATGACAAACACAGTAAAAGGTTTACATTTTAAATCTTTATACAATGGGATTGAGTGTACAAGCTTTCTACTACATGCACAAGAAATTTCACATTTATGAATATGTCATTTATAATATAGGTTCCCAAATTTATTTGACCTATCACCTACTTTTCAGAAAAAAAAATCACTGTCTCCTGGAAATTACCTTCTCTAAGTGACCAAAGAGAAAGCACCCCACCATTGCACCCAAAATTGTTACTACCCACCACCCCCTCTCTCATCCTCACTCCCACCCCCCACATAGTTCCAGCATTTCCCACTTCAAATAACACTAATTTAGAGCATTGCTTTTTGTCCTATGATGAAGCTTTTTTTTATGATGAAGCTTTCATAATTATAAATATACTTTGATAAAGGGGCTCTTGCCAAACCATCTCATCAGATACTGCTGGTTTCTGTCTTCTGAAAAAGGACCTTCTGTTCACACTGTACTACAGCCATCCAGGAAAAAATTTCCTCAGGAGTTATTTCCCCAACTATCAAAGGCGTGGACCTTTGTGTAGTATTGTGGATGCCATGGTTTTACATATTGGCCACATTAATACTGGAGAGCAAGCATCTGTAACCCACAGCTGAGTGTGCTCCAGCCCCAAAGCACCCGCAAGGCTAATGCCAATGCAAACCACTCTTCCCATCCCACATCTGAACCACACTGGTTTTCACCAGGAGCCAGGGGCTGAGATACAGTTCTGAAAATGAAAGTTCTGGGTTCCTTCCATTCACATTATGGATACAGAGTGTTAAGAAAAACAAATGCCCGGGGATCTGGCTCTTTTTGTCCTTTCTCATTCTACATCAACTGAATAAACAATAAAAAGACTCACAGTGTCTAATGGTGTTCCAAATCTCCCAGAGGAAAAGCCTAAATTGATAAATACATAGACTTTTGACACCTTTTTGGTTTTTCTCTCCAGCTTTAGTTTTACCCCTAAAGGCTATAGAACTCTTAAGGTTGAAACATATTTTCGTTAGTTGTTTTTTTTTTTAAATAAAACAGTGGAAATAAAGGAGAAACATAGGAAAGAAGTGATTTCACATCACTGCCTCAAAGAGATCTCCTGAAATCCTAGAAATAATGAGTTGCTATAAAACTGTAAAATCAAGGCTAGTTCTTTGTACTACTTTTGCTACTACAACCACTATAGCTAAGAAGATTATTCATATTAATGAGCTTGGTATGTAGACAAACTATAAAAGACGCAGTCTCTGACCTCAAGTACTTATCTCTGTCTTTGGGGATTTACTTCTCCTGCTAGATTTACTTTCATTCTTCATACCCTAGCCCAGAGGAAGTGATGATCACTCAGGACTTGGAGCATTTCCATGGGTGGGGTTTAAACATGGCAAAGAGAAGAGAGGGAACTTTTTGGCGTTGGATTGAAAGGATGCTGGCCCTGAAGCTCAGGATGTCTAGTTTGTGACAAAGATAAATTTAAACTCCAAATAAAAATTTTACACTGGCTTCCCTGAGTTTTATCAGAAAAACCTTATAAAGTATAAAAGCTATAGCATTCAAGGGCTTTATCACATCAAGCACACATCCACACATATGCATAGCACACATTATCATTGTACACACATGAGCTAACAGTCAATTTTCTACCAACTCATTGTATTCAGCTATTTTATTCCTTCTGTGTGTTTAAAGTACATGAATGAGATAAAATATTCATAGTCCCAGTTTTGCCTGGTGTCTAGGTACCAGTCTTACTATCAGATGTAGCTGTATCTGTGAAACTTTTGCCTAATTATACAATCTCAGTATATTACTTAACATTTCCAAACATCAAATTCACTATTTAAGAATTAATATTTGGGAGCCGGAGCGATAGGACAGCGGGTAGGGCGTTTGCCTTGCACGCGGCCGACCCGGGTTCAATCCCCGGCATCCCATATGGTCTCCCAAGCACCGCCAGGAGTAATTCCTGAGTGCAAAGCCAGGAGTAACCCCTGAGCATTGCTGGGTGTGACCACCCCCCAAAAAAAAGAAAGAAAAAAAAAAGAATTAATATTTGTTTAAAGAATTATTTAATCTTCAAAATATGCAATATTTTGACTAATGCAAAAGGTGTAGCTAAGTCCCTAAAACATAAATATTTATGAAATATTAGCAGTTGCATATATATACACATATATAAAGACTATATATAATATATACCTATATTTGAAAAAGCCCAAGATTTCAACTTCAGACCAAGGTTTGTTTGCTTGGCAACAGAGTATGTATGGGTATGTGTGTGTTTAATCAGTGGCCAACATGTAAAATATTTTTTAAATAAATATATTTCTTTTAATGGATTAAACTGCTGTAAATGCTTTAACATGTTAGAAATTACAAAGGAAAAGTATCAGAGACCTAATGGTGTTACGGCAGAAATCTGCATTCCTCCATGATCATAATCAGGTATGGAAGCTATTCTTTTACAACATGCATTCTCAGATTGGCACAGTCTCACTATTCTTTGTATTATACACTACCTGTATACTTCAGTTCTATCACTGCCTAAGTCACTAGAGCCATCTCAGTTTCCAACCTCTGGTTATATCTCATTTCTCTTTAATTTTGGCATAAAGACATGAATAGTTCACTTGGACTTAAGTGAAAGTATAAGTTTAATAAAAGATCAGATACCAAAGTTGCCTTCTATTTGTCTTTCTTATAAAAATGATCACAATACTTTATGCTCCTTTTTGCATACTGCTAATCCCTATAATGTTAGTAACATGTAGATAAACAATAAAGGAAGCCAAGTGTCACTTACTGCAGTCTCTGTTGCAATTACAGATACAAACTTTGTGACAATTTTTTATGTATAATGGGTCCCAAATTTATTTGATTTTATTTTGATTTTGTTGTATCATGTACTTTGTTTTTTGATTTTGAAGCTCAAACACAGGGCTTCATCATGAGTGATTATCTGTTCTTCCATTGAGCTTTATTCCTTGTCCCCCAAAATGTTTTTCTTTTTGCCAGTGGAGACTGGTCTTAAAAATAAATTCATAATGAATTGACAGGATAAGAAGCACAAAGCATGGATCCCTTTGACTTCATAGTCTGAGATGACTGCAGAATCCTAAGGCTGTACCAAAAATGTTTAGAAAATCAGTCTACTCTAACTGCTTTACTACACAAATAAGAAAATGGAGGCAGGATCAAAAAATGAATTAGTGTGACTAAAGAGAGTATAGGTCACAAGGTGCTTGCCTTGAATGTACCTAAACCCAGTTTGATCTTGGTACTACACAGGCTCCCCTGAGCACACAAGGAGTAATCCCTGAGCACAAAGGCAAGAGTAATATGTAATATGGAAAGCACTGAGCACCATCAAGCATGGCCTCAAGCCCCCACCCCCACTCCACCCCCAGAAAGAGCTTGTGGCAAAGCCTGGACCATTTCTTTTTTTTTTGCTACCTGGATTTTCTTTTCCATCAGATTTCAAAGAAGTGAGCTAGAGAACTTAAAATGCAAGCAGAATCTAAGCGTCACTTTATTTCTTTTTTTTAACTAGAAAGGATTATTAAACTTCCAGAACTTTACATGCCTTCTAACTTCACACTGCCCATCAAGGAAACATTCACACCATATCAATGAACAAATGCCTCAAATCAGAGGTGCACTATCTAGACAACTTGTTCTAAATCACAAGCCTATCACTGATGCAGATTCTGACATCTGGTGAAGTTAAATATTCTAACATGGTAAAAAAGATCATATTCATGTGCCTATTTATTTCTACAGAGGTTCGGCAATATTGGTGAAGAGTATCCAAAAAAAAGATATTTTATTACAGAGAAAAAATAATCAATGCAAAAGTCTAGAGTGCTTATATAGTCTATGTATAAACTACTATGGAAAGTTTTATAAACAGTACTATTACAATAATATTCCAACCCCCAAATATCCTAGGAAATTAATAATTATGTCCTGTTAGACAAAGAATCTGGTGGATGCTACTTTAGATTTACTAAGCACTATACTGTGCCATGCAATATGGAAAGCACAAAATATTTTTTCATTTGTTCTTCATAAATCCTATGAGTATTATAATTCAAATTTTACCAATAAGAAATTGAAACTACAAGTTGTTTGACCACAGTGTTAAATTGTGTCAAAGTGCAGTTTCAAGACCAAGTTGATATAATTTCAAAATATGTGCTCATCACAATTTCCTGCACTGTAGTTCCAGATTTATACCAGATCAGACAAGCACTTACCTTTAAGACCTTCTAAGGGATTGCAGGGGAGGGCTGGGCTCTGCTCTGCTACAAGGATCTTTTAGATGGGACCAGAGTAGTAGTACAGCAGGTAGGGTGCTTGCCTTGCACATGACTGAGCTGGGTTCAATCCCTAGCACCCCACATGGTCCTCCAAGCACACCAGGAGTGATTCCTGAGCACAGGGCCAGGAATAAGTCCTGAGAACCATCAGGTGTGTCCCAAAACAAAGAACAACAAAAAGAATCCCTTGCAATGCTCTCTAAAAAATGCTGTCTAAAATTCTATCATTTTGGCCAGAGATATATAAGCACTTGCTTTGCATGAGTCTGACCCCAGTCAGATCTCTGACACAGCATGTGGTCCCTTGAGTACTTCCATAGTTCACTTCTGAATACAGAGCCAGACACAGTTCATGAATACTAACCAGTATGGCCTCCAAACCAAAAAAAAAAAAAATTAATTAAATTCTACCAATTTATCATTTTGAAGCTACTTGTAACTACTTCTATCTGTAGCATCTCTAATATTCTTTCCAATTCCAGATACTATTTTATTTTACTATATTTATCCTACAATAATATTAAACAATTGTTAATATGAAGAATTTTTACAAACTAGGTAACAGTAATGAACATCTCCAAATAAACTGTGAGTAATAAGTAAAGTACAGAATAATGATAAAGGGTAACAGCATTCCATGAGAGGGGAAGAACTGGGGTTTAATAAACACTTTCATATCTGAACTAGGCTAATTTTAGAAATACCTGTAAGAATATGGTAGACAGCAATTACCACTTTAGTAGTATGGGAAATTTTACTCTATAAATATTTTAAAATTTTTAACCAGGGGCAGAACAGACAGTACAGTGGGAAGGTGCTTGCCTTTCATTCTGCCAACCTGGGTTCAATCCCCAAACACTTCATATGGTCCCCCAGGACCTCCACAAGTGATCTCTGAGCACAGTCAGGAATAAGCCCAAAGCACAATGAGGTATGGACCTAAAGTAAAGTTAAAAGAATGTTTTGATCACTTACAATATACATTAGCAAACAAACAAAAAAAACATATAATGATGATCCTGAAAAAAAAGAATTTTAGAGGTTCAGTTCTAAGCAGTAAGTGAGATATAACTATCTAGATGTTCAGTATTCAAGTTTGGATAGAGGGACTATGGATTGAGTTTCTTGGATTAGGAAGATTTTCTTGAAAGATGTTAAGAAATAAAATAGAAAGTGCTAGTTGGAGCTATAGTAGAGAGCACAAGCCATTTGCTTTGCATGCAGCCAATTTGGGTTCAATCTCCAGTGCCACATAAAGTCTCCCAAGTCTCACAAGGAGTGATCCCTGAGTATAGAGCCATCAGTATATGCTCTGAGCATCAGAAGGTGGGCCCCACCACCACAACAACAAAACTTTAGAAAGTGAATACAGAAACAGAGAGGCATTAATGTTCAAACTGTCAGTTTCTAAAGAGAAAAGTAAAATACTGAAAATTTTACTTTATCTAGAAACATTGCGCAAGATAAATCAGAAGAAAAATGCCGAAGGTTAAATATTCAATTTAAAGATCTGTATCAGACTCAAATATCCATCTAGAATGTATAAGCTACAAGAGCAAAAATTTTGTCACTCTGAATCTGTCTATACCATTGTAAGCATTCTGAAACTTCACACTATAGTAGAGATTAATAAAAAAATGGACAGCCCACCACT
Source organism: Sorex araneus (assembly GCF_027595985.1). Taxonomy (NCBI): domain Eukaryota; kingdom Metazoa; phylum Chordata; class Mammalia; order Eulipotyphla; family Soricidae; genus Sorex; species Sorex araneus. The sequence continues at coordinate 56,167,647 of NC_073302.1, read as the reverse complement.
GAATAACAGAACATGACAGAGGTTATGAGAAATAAATGATTGAAAGTTGCCCTGTTCTGTTATACAAAGAATCTGCAAGAACTTAGCTTTCATAAAATGGATGATTAGAAGATTTTCAGTTAGGAAAGACAGTGGAGGAGCACTGTACCAAAACTCATACTTAACTGTATGCATTAAAAAAATGGTAAGTATTATATACTTATCAATGTGTACTATTGAACTAAAAGTTATATCTAAAAATGTTCTCTGAAGACATATCTAAACATTGAAGTTACAGCTCTCCATTTCTCCACCAAGTATTACTAATAGTTTCTCATCCAAGAGCACATGATTTCAACACTTCAACTTATCTCAAAGTACATCCTATGCTTCCTCTGTTTATGAAAATATTAAATATGGTTATACCTTTGACAGTGGTGATCATCTATTCATGAAATATGGAAAAATGGTATATCTCCAAAACACCTGACATACCTAATCAGCGAATACAAATTTTGTCTAAAATTTTCCAACTGAAGACCCCATGCTTAGAACTCAGTAAGAGATGATAAACCTCTCAAAAAGTACTACCTACTTTTTAAGATTTTTTTTAAAGCACAATTAAACTTCCTGCTAACAGTGCTTAAAAGAAAATTAAATTTTTTCACCTCTATGTTCATTTTATTCATTTAAGGTTTGTATTACCCATGTTACATGGTTTGCAACAGTACTGATGCTAATACTTTTGACATACAAAGTTACTTCACCAGCACTACCACCAAAGTGGCCCTAAGCATCTACCACCACTGGCCTTAGGTCACTTCTAGTCTCCTCAACCACTTCCCACCAAAGGTAACCTCAGATCTTAGTCAAGAGTCCAAGGTTTTGTTATTTTCATAAGACACTGTTTAGTCATTTCCTTCTGTTTCTTTATTTGAGTGAAACCATTAAGCAGTTGGCCTTTTTTCTCCAACATATTTCACTTAACATGATACATTCTAGTTCCACTTATGTGTGGCAAAAGGCAAGATTTCATTTCTTATAACAGTATTCCAATCTTACATATGAACACTACAATCTCTCTTTCTCTCTCTCTCTCTCTCATTGAATCACCATGAGAGAGTTACAAAGCTGTTCATGGTCAGGTTTCAGTCATACAATATTACAGCACCCATCCCTCCACCAGTTCACATTTCTCATCAATGTCCCCAGTTTCCCTCTCACTTCCCCTAACCTTTCTCTTTGGATCTCTCTCTCTCTTCCCCGCCCCCTCTCCTCTCCCTCCCTTCCCCTTCTCTCCTTTTAAGGTTTCTGATATAGATACTAAAAGGTTTTCTGCAGAGTATCATGCATGCTAAGTTAAATGATTCAGAAGGAGAGGGAGAGGGACAGACAAAGAATTTTTGCACTCATTTTGAAATATAAAAAAAATCATAGTATGAGACTAATACCCAAGAGAAGTAGAAACAAGGGAAAGGAGGATTTGTTCATGATTGGACGCCTGTCTCAAGTGGTGGGGAAGAAGGAAGACGGCACAGAGAAAGAACTACTAGCACACCACAATTTTTTTTTTTTTTGCTTTTTGGGTCACACCTGGCTATGCACAGGGGTTACTCCTGGCTCTGCACTCAAGAATCACCCCTGGCCATGCTCAGGGGACCATATGGGATGCTGGGATTCGAACCTGGGTCAGCCGGGTGCAAGGCAAACGCCCTACCCGCTGTGCTATCTCTCCAGCCCCCACCACAATTTCTTATCCATTCTCTGTCATTGTGTATCTGAGCTGTTTCCAGATTTTGGCTATTGCAAATAGTGCCACAATAAACATCTCAATTTAATATTTTTACTAATAATTTTAATGTTTTTATGTTCTGGGGGATAGGTGTTTATAAAGTAGAATTTCTGGAACATATGTGAGTTCTATTTTTAAATTTTTGTGAAGTCTTCTATTGTTTTCCAAAGAGGCTGAACCAGAAAGTAGTTCCAGCAACAATAAATGACTTTCTTTTTACCACATCCCCAGCAGCACTAGTTGTTTCTACAGTGTCTGTAATATAAGCCATTTTACACTGCTGTAAAGTGAAATCTCATTGTCATTAGATTTTTGTTGCTGTTTATATGCTACTTTTTGGAGTTTGGGTAACAGAGCCTTGAGTGCTCAATAGCTATTCCCAGCTAAATGTTGGGGGTTGGAGATTACTCCAGGAAATGCTTGGGGGGACCATTTGGTGAAAGAGTAAAGAGCTCTGGCATAGCACATACAAAGCATGCCATTCAGTCCTATGCGCTATCTCTCTGGATCTGTCATTTCAATTTGCATTTCCCTGATGGAAAATGATAAATATGTTTTCTTATGTCCATTATCCATCTGTATGTCTTTCTAAGACAGTGTCTATCCATCTCTTCTCTCCATTTTTTGATAAGGCTTACTTTTTTTTCTCTTGGGTATCGTAAGGGCTTCATGTATCTTGGATATTGGCCTTCTGAATGATATGCAAGTATTTCCTCCAATTCAGTAGGGTGTCTTCTTTTATTAGCAATCAAAGTTTATTTTGTAAAACCTTTCACTTTGACTCTTTTTTTTTCCATTTGCTTGTTTTTTTGTTTTGTTTTGTTTGGGGGATATACATGACTGTGCTCAGTTTACCACGAACGCTGTGCTAAAGGAATCACTGCTGAGTATACTCAGAAGACCATATAGGATGCTGGAGACCAAACCCCTGTCAGCCATTTACAAAGAAAGAGCCTTCCCTGCTGCACTATCACTCTGGCCCCAACATTTTTTTTCTTTGCAAATGGAGTGGAATCACTGAAGACACCTTCAAGTCAGTACTATGAAGAGTTATGCCTATATTTTTCTCAATTTGTTTTATGGATTTAGGTATAGCATTGAGATACTTGCCATTTTTATTGACTTTTATTGAACTATGATATAGGGGTCAATTTTATTTTTCAGGATGAATGTAACCAATTTTACCATTTGTTGAAAAGGCTCTACTTTCTATACTTAATGCACCTAGCTCCTTTGTGATAATGTAAGGTTTACTTCTGGGCTCTCAATTCTATTCCATTGGTCTGGGAGTCTTATTTCATTCTAATACCACAATGTTTTGATTACTGTATCTTTACAATATAATTTGTTTGCCCTTTTTAGATGGCAGTGAGGGAGGGGGTTAGTACAAGTGTTTTATCACTGAGGTAATTCCTGGCTCTATAGTACATAAAGTAAGGTAAAGTAATGCTTCCGATTATCCTTTTTTTTTTTAATTATCCTTTTTTTTTTACTGCTTTCCACATTTATATTCTTACCATGTTTTGCACACTGTTCTGTATTTGGGAATATTTAAGAAAGCTGGTCAAAGTATATAAACATTATAAATAAATGAAGAATGATCACAGTTATCTCCAGAAATGTTCTACTCTCAGAGAAATTCAAGTCATGCTATCTGCTCCCTAAATCACTAAACCACAAAACTTTTCTCCTGACTCATCCCAACCTCTAGCATTTACCACAGGACAAAATTCACGTATAATTTTTGCCAGTTTGGTAGAAATAAAGGTGCAGTAACTGTAAGTTCAAGCACAGCTGGATGTGACCCAAACCTCACCCCAATAAAAGAAGTTCCATCTCTGTTCCCTTTCAAAAAATTTCACTCATTCCCCTTTCACTGTAAATTTATTTTTCTCAAAATAAAATTAAGTACTATACTAATTTTACTATATACACGTATATCACCCAAAAAATTCTAACAATTATTTTGTTGTTTGTTTCGGTCTTGTGGTCACACCCAGCCATCCTCATGGGACCATACAGTGATGGGAATCAAACACAGACCTCCTGCATGCAAAACACGTGGTTCCAACTCTTTAAGTATATTCCAGGTCCAATTTTTTTTGGCTTTTTGGGTCACACCTGGCGATGCTCAGGGGTTACTCCTGGTCTGCACTCAAGAATCACTCCTGGCGGTGCTCAGGGTCCATATGGGATGCTGGGAATTGAACCTGGGTCGGCCACGTGCAAGGCAAACGCCCTACCCGCTGTGCTATCTCTCCAGCCCCTAGACCCAATTTTTAATAATCTTTATAGAAATACTAAATCAAGATAAATTCATGAACACACTTCTATGTACATATCCATTTTACTATTTATATTTAAAATTTATTTTCAACACAATGAGATTATCTAAAGATGCAGTTTTTAAAGTTATAAAGATAACACAAAGGATCAGAGTATACATTTTGCAAGCAAGAGCCCTGGGTTCATTCTCTAGTACAAGGACCTACAGGGAGCAATAACCTAAGCACCATCAAATGTAGCTTTAAAATATCTAGTTTTGCTGGTGGGAATGCCGACTGGTTCAGCCCTTCTGGAAAACAATTTGGACGACTCTCAAAAAATTAGATATTGAATTCCCATTTGACCCAGCAATGCCACTGCTGGGAATATATCCCAGAGAGGCAAAAAAGTACAATCGAAACAACATCTGCACATGTATGTTCATCGCAGCACTGTTTACAATAGCCAGAATCTGGAAAAAACCCGAATGCCCCAGAACGGATGACTGGTTGAGGAAACTTTGGTACATCTATACAATGGAATACTATGCAGCTGTTAGAAAAAAGGAGGTCAAGAATTTTGTAGTCAAGTGGATGGGCATGAAAAGTTTCATGCTGAGTGAAATGAGTCAGAAAGAGAGAGACAGACATAGAAAGATTGCACTCATCTATGGTATATAGAATAACAGAGTGGGAGACTAACACCCAAGAACTGTAGAAATAAGTACCAGGAGGTTGACTCCATGGCTTCGAGGCTGGCCTCACGTTCCGGGGAAAGGTCAACTCAGAGAGGCGATCACCAACTACATTGTAGTCGAAGGCCATGTGGGGGAAGGGAGTTGCGGGCTGAATGAGGGTTAGAGACTGAGCACAGCGGCCACTCAACACCTTTATTGCAAACCACAACAGCTAATTAGAGAGAGAAAACAGAAGGGAATGCCTTGCCACAGTGGCAGGGTGGGGTGGGGGGGAGATGGGATTGGGGAGGGTGGGAGGGACACTGGGTTTACGGGTGGTGGAGAATGGGCACTGGTGAAGGGATGGGTTCCCAAACTTTGTATGAGGGAAGTATAAGCACAAAAGTGTATAAATCTGTAACTGTACCCTCACGGTGATTCTCTAATTAAAAATAAATAAATTAAAAAAAATAAAATAAAATATATATACAAAAAACTGATAAAAAAAATAAAAAAATAAAATAAAATATCTAGTTTTTATGTCAAAGACACAGTTCAAAGGGCTGAGTATATAGGAGGTACAGTTATATTCCAGGTGTAGCATGGTCCTCAAAGCACCACCAGGACCAAACCTCAAGTAATGTGTCAGTTAGCTTCCTAGCACCATAAGGTGTAACCCCAAACCCTACCAAAAATAAATGAAAATTGAAACAAAGGTTTTCCCTTTGGGTATGCATGTGTGATGGGGGCACAGTTATTAAGCTTTAATATACTATTACTTGATTTACCATTCCAAGAAAAAAAATAACTGTTGTGTATCCTGCCCCACACAGCAGAGCCTGGCTAGCTCCCCATGATATATTCAATAATGCCAAAAACAGTAACAATGTGGATCTCATTCCTCTGACCCTGAAAGAGCCTCCAACGAGGCACCATCAGGAAGTACAAGTAAAGAGAGACTGCTAAAATCTCAGGGCTAGGACGAATAGAGACATTACTGGCACCTGCTCAAGCAAATCGATGAACAACGGGATGACAGTGATATAGCTGTGATATATATTCCAACAACTTTTTGTTATCTTGAAAAATGTAAGATCAAGAAATGGATGCTTGCTTTGCACACAGCTGACCTAGGTTCAATTCCCAGTGGCCATGGGTTTGATTCCTTGTGCGCAGCCATGGGTGATTCCTAAGTGCAGAGCTGTAAAAAGTCCTGCGCATAGCTGAATATGGTCCAAAATAACAGGAAAAAGAAAAAAAAAGAAAATAACTATAAAATAATCTAAGAAATTGTTTACCTTGTCACATTTTGAAATCCCAAAACAGTTAAATAATGGAGACTTACATTTCACACAGCTGACTAGTTTATCTGTTTGCTGCATTTTTGTTAAGTTAATAACTAAACATGACTTACAAACACAAACTATTAAGGAAAACTAGAGACAGCAATTTTCTCAAATACTAGTATTTCCATTGTAGCCAAGCATTTCCAAGCCCATAGCATGCAAATTTACCACCTTAAATACAATTAAGTTTCACCTGAAACTTCAGATTTGGAGAAATTTAAGACTATATTAAAACAACTGATCAATGATGTGAATGCATTTGGGATGGGAGAGTGAGGAAGTGGGTATAATTAGTCAAGTGACATTTGTTTCATACTCTGTAAACAAAAATAATCAGATGACTGAAGCTGTGAAATAGTAGTCATCTAAGAACTAAAATTTTCATCAGTGTTACAAACAAGTCATTTTTACAAATTACTTGGCAATCATGAATTTCAAATAGCCAAATTAAGAAACATAAAAGAAATCTGTGAACTTTCCTATTTTTCTGGATTTCATACTTCTCCAAATACATATTAAGTAAACAAACAAAATCTCTTTTTTTAAAAGAAAAGGAAAATAACTTGCTGTATATGTACCATAACAAAGAAACTGCAGGAGGAGTGTGAGCTGGCAACTCTGCCACAGCTAAATGTATTCCACATGGTTAGTAGCCAATGAATTCTTTCTGAAGGGGAGGAGAAAATCTGACACTTAATGCTTTCAAATGAACATAACCTACTAGATCCACTTTCTGTTATGCTTCCCGATGCACATTTTAATAGTGATTAAAACATATGGAACCACACAGAGTCTAATGTCAGGATGTTTCTGAATCCCTTAATATCATTTGAACATCCCAGGTCAAATATAACATGACACTAATGGTCTGGAAGGAAAGTGGATGACCTGTAACTGTATTTTAACAGATCTCATAGACTCCTCTTTCAATAGTTATGGGACAGACATATCAGAGTTTGAACATTAACAAAGGTTGTTAAGGTAAAACTTAATCCCAAATGTGTTACCATAAAACAACCCACTTCAAAAACATTTCAGAGTACATTTTATTAAATCCTGAAATGCATGTTCTGGTAAATTTCTGTATAAATTTGACTTACAAATTCCACTGAAAATGTGCCACAGATGGCAGAATAAATTACTACAATAAATCATTATTAAATAACTGTAAATCTTTGTAATGACACAATGCCTAACTAAAAAAAAGTAAGCAGAAGTGAACATTCAGTAGAAGGAAAGCACTCTTCATACAGGAAAACAAATTACAAAACTTAACATGCCAACCCTAAAATATGATTCAGTAACTAAACATGGAAATAAAATTCAAATAACTAGCACTTACAAATGCAATAAAGTTGCATTCACTATTGCCATCAAAACAAATGGTTTGACAGGGGTTATGGACTCAGGTTTTTCCACATTAATATTCCCATACCCAAAGGATAGTCTTACAGATAAGGCTGAATATAATATTTTGATAGACAATAAAGTCATACCCCAAGCATCAATCAGCAAGCCCAATTTCACCTTCTCTGTAACTTCATAAATATTCCTTTTCTAAAAAGCCATTTTCTCACTACCATCTTCCCTTCATTCAGAATTCTACCACCCCTACTATAAAATAAACTTTTAAATATACATATATACATACACACATGTAGTTAAATTTTTATATGAAGCAGATGGATCGTTATAGTAGATATCACTTGAAATGAATCACGCCAAAGACCCCTGCCTTATTTAGTTCTCTCAAGCCTCCATTTGCCAAAGTGCAGACACTTGATACTTAAGTTGCAACCAAGAACATGCATTTTTCCAGTCAAGCTAAGTTTCACAAAGCAACAAGCCCCAAACTGAGGGCCTATCTACAGTATTGATTGCTTCTTCTGCCTCAAAGAGGGTAATTAACTGACACTTCCACAATAGAAAACCTAAAATAAACCTATTAAAACAGTGGTTTACATTATATTTCACACTGCCTGTTGGTAAAATCTTTGTCCAAGACACCATTGTCTACTCACTTGTTTAAATTTCAATTCTCAGTCACTATTCCTCATAAAACAAAAATCTTGTTCTGGATGCAACTTATATTTTTCTTACTGTCAAATTGTGAAGTGACAAAACCTCTCTGAATAAGAAAACATTCTGCCTTTTCCAACTCACATCCTGGCTCTGTGCTTAAGATTACTAAGTTATCCTTAAGCACAGAGCCAGGAGAAAGCTCTGAGCACCACCAGGTGTGGCCCAAAAAAGAAAAAAAAATCCAAATACGCAAAAATTGAAAAACAGAAAACAAGATCATATGAGAGGATCTTGATTCCAGGGTGGAAAACATATGTAGATTGGTACAAGAGAAGGAGTCAAGAGGAATTTGAGAAACTGAAGAGAAAGCGCACCATGTGTATGTGGGGGAGGAGGGAGTAGAAGTCTAGTTTACAAGATTTTCTAACATTTCAAGCTACATACGCTCCCCATCTTGGAAAAGTAATCAAAAAAATAAATTGCTGATTACTGCTATGACTAGTTTTCAGTACAAACTAGTTTTTCTTTATACAATCAAACACAAATATACAACCAAACACAACCCAATTTTCTTCCTCACCTCACATCCCATATGGAATGTGTTTAAGCATTATGGTGCAGTGTTTTTAACCAGGGACCATATGGCAACCTATAGGCCCCATGATAGTCCAAAAGGGCCACAGGTAAATACTGAGTAAAAGACAGAGGACGTTACAAAAGACTAGGGACAAACAGGAAAGAAACAAGGTTGGAAGAAGGCCACAGTTGAAAACAGTTTAAAAGACACTGAACAAGACATCTCCCAGGCTTGATTTGCGACTTTATCATTGATGACCACTATATCAAACTCTTCAGCAGAGATCCCCACTGTTCTATATAACAAGTATATTGAACTGTCAACCTGTTATCTTCAGAAGAATGTCTAATTTGAATTTCAAATAGCATCTAACACATGTACACAGCTCTTTAAATTTGGGGGCTGGATAACAGTGGGTAATACATTTGCCTTGCTTGTGGCCAACACTAGTTTGGTCACTAGCACCCAAAAGTCCCCTGAGCACCACCGGAGTGATCCATGAGCCCAGAACCAGGAATACACCCTGAGCACAGCTGTATGTGGCCCAAAAATCAAAACCCTCAACAAAACACTCATCAAATTTTCTCCTCTTCCAGAACAGCTCACCTTAGTAAATGGTTTCACTGGTCTTTGAGTATTTGGAAAGCCATTCTCTCTTCTTCATAAATAAATGGCCAAGCTTGCTTGTTTTTATCCTTCCTCCCTTTCCTAAATAGTGTTTCCTCAAAAATACAAACAATCTTAGTCTTTACTATAACCTTAGGAACAGAGATACTATCTCCAGGATCAAAGCCCTTTCTCCACTTTTAATAATATCAAGAATATCAAGATCATATGCCATGTCATCTCAATAAGTAAAAACAAATCTCTAGAATTAACTCAACTGTCTTTTATGAAATGTATAGAAGATATACATAGCAGCCCTTTGCTTCTTCCACTTTGATGAATAAACTGTAAGGTTCTGTATCAACTATGTACTTACTTTCATTTTATTTTACAAACATAAAGTCTGTTAATATGCAATAGTGTCTTTTCTTTATCTTCTTTGTAGATTAAAGAGATTTTTGTAAACATAATTATATTATTTCTCTGACTCCCAGGCCCCTCTCCCCTAAAAAAAAATACCTTCCTCTACTCCTCTGTCAATCTACACGCAGCCTATAAATCCTTCTAGTTTACCTTCTAAATGATTTCTGATCCATCTAGTCTTCATCTTCATGATTACTAACATAGTAAAGAGAGCATAAACAGCCTCTATTTCATCTTCTGTTTAATTCATTTTTTTCTCTAACCCAACTAAAAGTACTTAAGAGGGCCCTACAAGATTTGATCTCTGCCAACTTAATTATGTGTGTTATGTGTTTGTGTTTTAAGTTGTGTTATGCCAAAGATCAAACCTAGGCATCCGACTTGTGAGGCATGTCCTCTACCACTAAGCCACCTCGATACTCCCAGATTTATCTTTTGACCTTCATGCAGTGATACCAGATTTTCTATTTTTCCAATCATTTTTTCACAAGCCCTATTCCATTTTCATTTCCTGAACCTCCCTTTGCAAATCAAGATGTTTCCTTACCTGGACTAGAGTAGGTATTTTTTGCTGCACTTTGTTTTTGTTTTGGCTGTCATACCCAGAGATGCTGTTCTCAGGCTGATAACTCCAGGGTAGATATTCAGGAGTCACTACCAGCTTGATACTCAGGGGACCATGTTGTGCTTGGGCCTCCTGCATGCAAAGCATAAACTCCAACTAAGGTATCACTCCAGTTCCTAAATAAATTTTATTTGGGGGGAACGAATGGAGGGTCATTTTGGGTCATAAGGGAGGGGGTAGGAGGCTATTTTTTGCTCTATTCTTGGGTGTCACTTGCAGCAGGCCAGGGGACCATGCAGTGAGAAGGAGTAAAACTAGGGTCAGTAAGATGCAAGTTAAGCATCTTAACTCCTGTACTATCTCTCTGACCCTCCTAGAGTAATTATCAGCATCCTATAGTTCCTTATTACAGTGGCCCATAATTCTACTCAGAACTTCTAATTACTTTATTTTTATCTTCCTCGGGGGCCAATAAACACTATGATGGCAAAGATTTTTGCACCTATATCTCAAGTTACTAACAAAAAAAAAATCACAATAAACACTTCTGATCAAATATCTCAACTTCTTTGCCAGCAAATCAAAAAGTCATTTATAGTTTTACCTATTTTACTACATATCCCATATTCTTAAATCTCATAATGCATAATTTCATAGTTTTTTATTTTGTACCTAATTACAGAGAATAGCATATGTAAAAGGCTAAAATTCCCCAATACCATTGCTCTTTAGCTATTAGCGTCCAGTTTAACAAGACCAAGATGGGTTATTTAGGACCCAGAGTTTGAGTGCACTGGGCAAATCCTTGGCAAATGGCTAATGAAACTGACTTACAAATATAAGCTGCATTGCCATAGGCTTGCAGATACTTCAGATCTGACCGTGTACTTTGAATTCCTTGTTTCTTCAATCCTCTTTCTCAAAAAAATGTAATTAACAATAGCCATAACACATCTTAAGCATATACTTAACATTTTTAGTGTTTATTGAATGTCTACTATATTCTTGGTACGATGAAAGCACTGGAGGAAATCAGAGTTCAAAGTACAAGTTAATTTTATTCTATTAATTGCAAATTACATAATACCAACTGATAAACATACAAGAAAATCTTATAGATTAATTTACATATTCCCATATTATCAAACAGATTTTTATTAGTGCTTATATGTAAGTTTTTGCAACCAATTGCAAATACAAGAGTATTGGTTTTGTATATTTCATAAGAAACTACCACTACCTTAGTGACTTAAAAAAACTTATCTTCGCACGGTTTTATGCCAAGTCTCACTAAATTAAAAACAAAATGCTAAGAGCACTGCATTCCTTTTAAGAAGCTCTTGGAGACTGTTTCCTTCTCTTTTTTTTTTTTTTTGACTTCTCTATGCTATCTGCATTTCTTTCTTCAGTTACTCCATCTTCAAAGATAGCAAAGTTGTTTCTTCCTATTTTTCCAATCACATCTCTAACCAGAGCAAGAAACCCAAGGTAAAATATTCACATGCTTTTAAGAGCAAGACATGCTTGGGAGACCATTATTCTGTTACTTTGCCTGTGCTTGCAAATTTGTTAGTTCCTATTAAACTGCATAGTAAGTGAATGTGTTCATTTAAATATAATTATGATATAAAATATTAGTGGACATGTTCAAGTGCTGGAGAGAATACAGGAGTTGAGGTGGTCCCCTTGCATGAGGCCAACAGTGGTTTAATCTCCAGCAGTACATATGATCTCTCAAGTAAGTTTAAGGGTCACTCCTGAGCACAGAGCCATGAGTAGTGCCTGAGTATGACCAGATATGTCCCCGAACCACCTCAATCCCCCCCACTGAAAAAGAACAAAACTGACATTTGAAAATAATACTTCGCTTACATTCACAGATGTATCAATCAAATAAATCTTATTTGAAATAACTATTTAACTCAACTTTCATTTGAATTGGCAAAGTATTTGAGAATCAAAGTATAAAAATACAGATCCCTAAGGAAGTTTGTTGTGATTTTACAGTTATAAATTCCAAGAAACCAATTCACCTAAGTGGGTTATACAACATAACTCCATAATAGCCTTCAGTTCACACTAAAAAAAAAAAAACAGTAAGAAGACAAATGTATTATAGGTTAGCATGGCAACAGCTGGTTATAATCTCATATGTTTATAATAAGATGTAATTTTCATACAAAACTTTAGTAATTTGAATCAAGGCTAGTTAATTGCTTTTAATATTCTACTTGGTTATGAAAAAGGTTTTTTTCAGAGAGAAGGACCACACCTAAAGCTTGTTTTATTCAGAGTAAGTATGTTTTCTATACAGATATTAGAAAGGACTTTAATGGAAAAGTATAGTTATTTTTAAGACTTCAGGGACAGAACAACCACCAAATAGATTTTTTCCTGTTTTTTTTCTCTGAAACCTTATCATTTTTATAGGATGTAAGATTTCAAACTGAAAAAGAATTACCAGTATCAATGTGAATCAGCATTAATGCCCTTCACAATAGACAGGGAAATAAAGAATACTCAACACAGCTTAAAATCAAATCTTCACAAGAACAACCATTCTTAACTGTGCCATTTATAATTCAGTTTTATTGTTACATATTTTAAATTTGTGAAAGCATTACTAATCACACTTAAAACTAAGTATTTAAATCACAGAACAGCTCATTTTCACAAACAGAACCTCTTATGAGTATCTTCTGAATTTTGCTACAATAAAAATGTGTTATTTTCATTTAAAAAAATTCATAATGCTACATTCATCAAGAGAGAGGTGGAACAGGAGAACAGCCTAACAAAACCCATCGAATCATACTGACAGGTGTTCATCTTCATATAAAACTAAGATGAAGGAGCCTAAGACACATTTCAACAGGTTGGAGGTAATACTTTGGGTGCAGAAGGGCCCAGGTTCCATGCGTGGCACTGCTTATTCCCTAAGCACCACTACCAGAAGCTGACAAATAATCCAAAAGAAAAAATCTAAGGTGGAAGTAACAATATAATTTTTGCAAAATGATTGAGGATCAATCAACAACTGAAACTGCTTAGTACAATTTCAATCTCATAGTGCTACTACCGAGGCAGAGAAATAGTATAGCTTTTAGGGCGCTTGCCTTGCATGTAGTTGACCCAGGTCTAATATCCATTGTCCCACATGGGACCATGAGCATCATCAGAAGTGATTCCTGAGTGCAGAACTAGGAGTAACCCATAAGTATTCTCGTATGACCAAAAACTTAAAAAAAAAAAAAAAGGAGCTGTACTATTGGCTGAAACATAATGAAGTTGTTAAATAATTTCAACAGCCACTGCCAAAATAAGATGATTACATGAGATGGGTAGGGATATTAATTAGCCTCACTGTGGTAATCATTTCACAGTAAATCTATAAAATAATAATGCTATACATCATAAACAAATTATGTCATATATCTACCATATGGGCTGGAGAGATAGCACAGTGGTAGGGCATTTGCCTTGCACGCAGCTGACCCGGGTTTGATTCCTCTGCCCCTCTCAGAGAGCCCAGAAAGCTACCGAGAGTATCTCGCCCGCACAGCAGAGCCTGCCTGGCAAGCTACCTGTGGCATATCCAATATGCCAATAGCAACAACAAGTCTCACAATGGAGACATTACTGGTGCCTGATCAAGCAAATTGATGAGCAGCAGGATAACAGTGACTGTGACAGTGATCTACCATATGAAAAAGCTTGAAATATCAAATTTTTGGGGGTCAGAATTGCACATTCTCTCAAAAGGAAAAAAAATTAGATAATACAGTGATTTTGGGTCCTCCAAAAATCGACCACTTTTTACAAAATCTTATTTCCTAGAATTTAATAGGGACAAAAGGACTTAATTAAGACAAAAAATGTGGAAGAACACTTCTTACTAGAAAAACAATTTAGAAACAGCCTAAACTAAGATAAAACCTATTTATCAACTATAGAAATACGAATAAAAGCGAACCCACCTAATAACCACAGAGCTAACAACTTGTACCTGCCAATCCATTACCAGTGCCATTCATTCTAGAGAATCTCCAAGACAATTCAATCTGGACACTCAAAGAAACATAGAAGAATCATAATCATTTATGTAAGTAGATTATAAAGGAAAAAATTCTGTTTGATCTCTAAAATAAAGGAAAATTATTAGCATGAAATTTGGAGAGGGACTGAGTAAAAGAATAAAAAAGCAATAGGATGCTACAGAATATCTTCAAAGTAAATAACACTGAACCAAAAAAATTGTTAGCCTTGATCCACACTTAATATAGTCTCACACATAGGTATAAAAAGAAAAATATACTTCAAATGTAGAGGCAGTAATATCTGGTTATAGTTTTTCGTGGTTGGGAATACAGTTCAAGGGTCAGAGGTTTATGTTTTGCAAGAGCCAAGGACCTCAGTTCAGTCACTGACACCATATTCCACACCCCTCAAGCATCTCTTCATAGGAACCTGGTGTTACATGAGCACTGCTGGTGTGGCCGTAGTGTCTCAGAATCTCTGGGACCAAGCCGCATTATGAAACTAGGGTCCTAGAATTTAACCAGTCTGTGGGCCACTGAGTAGTGACCCCCAGGGTCCTATGAGAATCTTTTGGAGGGCATGCTACCATCATCCCACAAAAGAGGTAATTTCATTTTGTCTTGTTTCAGTCAATTCATAAAAACAAGAGTATGTATGTGGTGGAGGGGAAGAGTTGGGAACATACCCATCAATGTTCAAAAACTACTCCTAGCTCTGTGCTCATGGGTTTCTACCAGAGGTACTTAGGTGACCATGCGATGTTGAGGATTAAACCCGAAATGGCAACATGTAGTACAAAGACCTGAACCCCTGCATTTTATCTCCAGCACCCTCCCAATTAATACTGTACCTGTAACAATCACATCACTGATTTACCATAACAACCATGATTTTATGAAACTGTTCTTCCAATGTTGAAATTATGATTTATGATATCACTGAAGACTTTACACACAAAGCAAAAAATAGCATAGAAGTTTTGTTAAGCCCTAATACAGGGGCAAGAGAAATAGTACAGTGAGTAGGGTACATGCCCTGCATGTGGCAGACCTGGTTTTGTGTGCCGGCACCCATATGATTCCCAGAACCCCACCAGGAGTAATTCCTGAGTGCAAAGCCATGAATAAACCCTGAGCATGTACAGGTTGGCTCTAAAACAATAAATAAATAAATAAATTCTAACACAAAGGGAACCCTTTAGAGTTGAAAAAGTAAATCATTCTTACCATACTTGCAAAGCACCATAATTATAACTAAAATTTCAGTTATTAAAAGGAAAAAAATTAATGATGAATTGATGTTTTTACCAATTCTCACTTTAGAGCTCTTAACTTTTCACTACCTTTTCTACAGTCATCATTACAGAGCATATGATGAATGTAAACATCTTATACAAAATTATAATTCTCTTGCTCTTCAGCTTAGTACAAAGCGCTGTATTTGAGGGACTAGTGTGTTGTAATTGACAAAACTGGGTATACCAAAGAATTATATATGAATATGTATATGGCTGGAGAGATATTACAAAGGTTAAGATGCTTTCCTTGAATATTACTGACCCAGGTTTGATCCCCAGTACCCTACATGGTACCCTGAACTTCACCAGGAATAAGCCTTGAGCACTCTCATTTGTGGCCAAAAGGAAAAAAAGAACATGAAAAAATAACCATCAGTCCAATGAGGCAGGGATAACTCAGTGGTAGAACTCTTCTCAAAAAAAAAAAATGGGAAAGAAGAATTAATCTGGAAATGAGGTGTAAAACAAAATGTTATGGTGCTCAAGAGAATTAGAATCATTTAAATTGATGTAGACTGTAGCAAGATCTCTTATACAAGAATAAACTTTGTCCTCTCATCAGCTTCAGAAAAAAAAATTTAATTGTTCTTGAGCCATACCTGGCAGTGTTCAGGGCTTACTCCTGTCCCTGCACTCAAGGATCATTCATAGCAATGCTGGAGACTATATGGGATTCCAGAGAGTGGACCAGTTTTAGCTGCATGGAAGGCAAGCCCTTTAACTACTGTACAATCTCTCCAGGTCTAGTTTCAAAAAATAAAGATGAAAGACAGGGTTATTATTTTAGAAAAGTGATACCTCAGAACAAAAGAATGTATGCGCCAGGAAACAAATTTTTCACTCTGTGAAGATGAGGGTTGATTTATTATTTTATGGACATCATCAACTTGGTACCATCCATGGTCTTGATACCATTCATGGTGATACAGAAATATATTTCCACTCTCAGCAAAATGGGCATTGAAGGAACATTCCTCAATATAGTCAAAGCCCAAGCACAGGGCAAGCATCATTCTCAATGGGGTGAAACTAAAAGCCTTCCCTCTCAGGGACAAGACAAGGTTGCCCACTCTCACCACTACTATTCAATACAGTACTGGAAGTTCTTACCATAGCAGTTAGGCAAGAAAAAGATATCAAGGGCATACAGGTAGGAAAGGAAGAGATCAAGCATCACTATTTTCAGACGATATGTTAGTATACTTAGAAAATCTTAAAGACTCTACAAAAAGTTCCTAGAAGCAATAGGTTTGTATAGTAAAGTGGCAGGCTACAAAATCAACACCCAAGAGTCCATGGCTTTCCTATATACAAATAATGAAAGAAAAGAACAAGATACTGAAAAAAAAAATCTCACTCAATATAGTGCCTCAGAAAATAAGTACCTCAGAATCACCTTAACTAAAGAGGTGAAGGAGCTATCCAAAGAAAATTACAAAACACAACTTCGAGAAATGAGAAAGGATACTAGGAAATGGAGACACATCCCTTGCTCATGGATATAGAAGACCAACATTATCAAAATGTCAATAATCCCCAAAGCACTATGCAGATTTAATGCAGTCCATATAAGGATAGCCATGACATCTTTCAAAGAAATAGACAAAACACTTCTGAAATTCATATGTAACAATAAACCCCCAGAAATAGCTAAAGAAATCCTTGGGGAAGAGAAGATGGGTGGCATGACCTTCCCCAACTTCACGCTGTACTACAAAGCAACAGAATTAAAACAGCATGGTATTAGACTAGAAACAGAGCCACAGACTAATTGAACATTCTGTCACAGACTCTCAAATATATAATCACTTAATCTTTGATAAAGAAGCAAGAAATGTAAAGTGGAACAAAGAAAGCCTCTTCAACAAGTAGTACTGGAAAGACTGAACAGCTACCTGCAAAAAAAAAAAAAAAAAAAAAGAACACTGACCTCTGTCTAACACCAGGCACGAAAGTCAGGTCAAAGTGGATTGAAAACCTTAATGTCAGACCTGAATTCATAAGGTACATGGAGGAAAATGTAGGCAGAACCCTCCATGACACTGAAGCTAAATGCATCTTAAGGATGAAACACCACTGACCAAGCAAATGGAAACAAACAAACAAGTGGGACTATATTAAACTAAGAAGCTTCAGCACCTCAAAAGAAACAGAGACCAAAATACAGAGAGCCCACAGAATAGGTAAGAATATTTACCTGTTACCCATCTGATAAGGGGTCAATATTCAGGATATACAAGCCACTAGTAGAATTGTACAAGAAAAAAACCTCCAAACCCGTCAAAAAATGGGGAGAAGAAATGAACAGAAGTTTCCTCAAAAAAGAAATAAAAATGGCCAAAAGCACATGAAAAAAATGGTTCACATCGCTAATCACCACGAAGATGTAAATCAAAACAACAATGAGACATCATCTCACATCACAGAGACTGGTACACATTTAAAAGAACAAAAGGAACCAGGGGTGGCTGGCATGGATGTGGGGAAAAAGGGACGCTGTTTCACTGTTGGTGGGAATACCAAATGGTCCAGCCTTTCTGGAAAACAATATGGACATTCCTTCAAAATCTAGAAAATGAGCTTCCATATGACCCCACAATACCACTTCTGGGAATATATCCCAAGGGTGCAAAAAAAAAGCACAGTATAAATGACATCTGCACCTATATGTTCATGGAAGCATTGTTCACAATAGCCAGAATCTGGAAACAACCCAAGTGCCTGAGAACAGACGACTAGTTAAAGAAACTTTAGTACATCAACACAATGGAATACTATGCACCTGTTAGGAGAGATGAAGTCATGAAATTTGCTTATAAGTGGAGGGACATGGAGAATATCAGGCTAAGAGAAATGAGTCAGAAAGAGAGGGACAGACATATAAGGACTGCACTCATTGGTGGAGTATAAAATATCATAATGAGACTAACACCCAAGGCCAGTAGAGACAAGGTCCATGGTTGGAAGCCTGCCTTGTGAGCTGGGAGAGAAGGCAGCCAGGATAGAGAAGGGATCACTAAGTCAATGATGGTTGGAAGGATTGTTTGGGATGGGAGATGTGTGCTGCTGAAAGAAGATAAAGGACCAAATGTGATAGCCTCTCAGTATGTGTATTGCAAACCATAATGCCAAAAAGTAGAGAGAGAGTATGGTGGAAATTGTCTGCCATGGGGGGGGGGGGGGTTAGGGAGGGGAAAATATTGGGACATTGGTGGTGGAAAATGTGCACTGGTGGGGGGATAAGTGTTCAATCATAGTATGACTGAAACAAACATGAAAGCTTTGTAACTGTATCTCATGTTGATTCAATAAAAAAATAAGTAAATTAAAAAATAAACTTTCAAGTAAATGGAAAAAAATTACGTATCTCTCAAGCATCAAGGACTATGTTGAAAATAAGAGTTCCTTTTCTAACCTTACTCCATAGAAAATATTATGCTTATCTTGCTCCTTTTAGTCCTCTGGTTCTTAGTTCATAGGACAGTAATACTAAGCAGCATTTTGTTTTAGTTTTTTGATTTGGTACCAAACCCAAATAGCTCAAGGCTTACTACTGGCTCTATGCTCGGGGATCATTCCTGGTAGAATTCAGTCATAGTATGACTGAAACTCAAACATGAAAGCTTTGTAAGTGTAGCTCACGGTGATTCAATTTTTTTAAAAAAGAAGCATATTTCCTTCAGGAATATGTCAAATATTAAATATACAAGGTATAAGAAGTATTCAAAATGAAATGGCAGAGGAAGTTAATGTTGCAAATAAAATTGTCTTAAATTCCACCCCCAAAACACCTTTGAATACTATCCAAATGAAGATCTTTTCCCAATCTTTAACTTTTTTTCTTTTTTCTTTTTTCTTTTTTTTTTTTTTGCTTTTTGGGTCACACCTGGCGATGCACAGGGGTTACTCCTGGCTATGCACTCAGGAATCACCCCTGGCCGTGCTCAGGGGACCATATGGGATGCTGGGATTTGAACCCGGGTCGGCCGCGTGCAAGGCAAATGCCCTACCCGCTGTGCTATCTCTCCAGCCCCCTTTTTTTCTTTTTTCTTAAAGGTATCATTACTTTGGGGCTGGAGTGATAGTTCATCGGGGAAGGCATTTGCCTTGCATGTGGTCAACCCGGGTTTGATCCCTGGCATCCCATATACTCCCCCAAGCAATGCCAGGAGTAATTCCTGAGTGCAGAGCCTGGAGTAACCCCTGAGCATCATTGAGTGTGACAGAAAAAGCAAAAATAATAATAATCATCATCATTATCTTGAAAACCAATAGGAAAGAAACAAGGAGGAAAGAATCAAACACTACTATCTACTTTAAAGTCTTGAAGGTATATCCTATAGAATGGGGAAATGAACATCAAAACAGTTACCAAGAAAATAACACTTCAGATGGCTTAGTTCCTAGAAACAGAACCAAAAGTTAGGAGAGCACATCTATCTTCTATTTGCCTCGTCGACACTCCTTTTCAATTTTGTGTTCTTTGTTTAGATTTTCTTTTTTGCTCCCCAAACTAACAGAGGCAGGAAGAAACATAGCCTGTCCTAAAGAGTAGAAAGTAGATAACCTGACCTCTTAAGCTGTCCCTTGCCAACTATTGAATCTGGAAGGCTAAGTCTGAAACTTAACTATTTAGCATTTAAAAAGGCCTCCATGTATACATGGCACTGTAATAAAATAACAGTAATGATAACAATAATGAAGATGTCTTGCATCTAGTGTCTTATACCTTACTTACAGTGCTTTAATGACTTTAATGGATTGCAGCATCCCTATGAGATCAAAGACAGATATTATCATTTCCAGTCCACATAATAGAAAATCAAGGAAGGAAGGTTAAGTAACTTGACCAAGCCACTCTCATCAATACAGAATTCTGGTAACAGTTAAGGGGCAGCTAATCCCTGTGCTACTTATATGGCTAGTCACTGAGCTAAACTTGCAATCTAACCCAAAATTGCTCTCCGGTTTGAGTGGGAGTAGGCAAGTTATGGTGACCCTGCTTGAGAAAAGACATTGGCTTAAGCTTAGTATTAATTATGTACAGAGGCCCTATCAGTAGATAAACTTATTTTCATAAAAGCAACTTTCTCTCCTTCAGTTTTTAAAATCTGTATCCCATGTTCACAAATTACAATACGAAACTGTCTTCATAGATTAGATGTCAAATTAAAGAATAAACTAGATATATACAATGAAGGCAATAAGAAGAAGACATGTATATCAACAGAATTTCCTTCAGGTCTGTGTCAAATGGGGGAAAAAAACTGCAAAGCCCGTTACCCAAAAGATAAAAATCTAACCTTCGTACATCCCATTAAATCTGTTAAAGATGAACACCACACACCCAACTAAAGAATGCTCAAGAATCCTGTCACAGATGGGCCCTACATCTTTAACCATGACAAAAGCCTAAATGTTTAACTATGACATGCAAAGATCATGTTGCTATTTGTGAACAACATGCTGTCCTACCATAAAAACTTATCACTCCTCACTGTGAAGGGGAAAAAAAACCCTAATCCTAACATGAAAACTCTTTATTACTTATTTATTTGTGTTACCAAGTATGTGATCAGAATTAAAATTAGAACTGGGACTGGTTCCTAATAAAAGTTAACCTTGATCTCTTTTCCACCCACACAAAAGTAATTCTGTTTAGAAACATTCCATTTTTTTGGCCCCAACCAATTCTTGGGGTGTGTACCTTGTTTACTGCCAGTAATTGCTTCCATACAATACCCTGTTTTAAGCATTTCTGCATACTGATGATGATGCATTACATTTATACTGCATTTAAAACTAGAGTAAAGCTAGAGGGCTGGAGTGATAGCACAGGGGGTAGGGCGTTTGCCTTGCATGCAGCCGACCCAGGTTCGATTCCCAGCATCCCATATGGTCCCCTGAGCATTGCCAGGAGTGATTCCTGAGTGCAGAGCAAAAAGTAACCCCTGTGCAATGCTGGGTGTGACCCAAAAAAAGCAAAACAAAAAACAAACAAACAAAAAAAAAACAAGTAAAGCTTACATTTTGATTTCCTATACTAAGAAATGGAGACAATAAATGGTATACCAAAGCAGTCAACAGGAAAAAAGAAAAGATGACCTCAATTTCTGGTATCCTGAGCCTTTAGAAAACTTGAAACACAAAGTCATTAATCTGGGAAGAAACCTAAATCCTATGATTAGAAACCATGAGAATATAATCCTCTGGTTAATCTAAAGTTAGTATTACCTAGATCTGTATACCATAAATTCAGACTAATAATCATTTCACTTGGGGAAATTTCTTGGCCCTTTTTAAAGATTTAATTTTAATAGAACAAAAGTAGAAAAGGTGTGATATTCTCCCCTCAAAAATTAAAGTACTGGCTATTGTGAATAGTGATGCAAAGAAATACAAGTGGCATTTCTGCATGTGTTTTTGTGCCCCTCAGGGTATATTCCCAGAGATGCGATTGCTGGGTCCTATGGAAACTCAGTATCTAGCTTTTTGTTGTTGTTGTTGCTGTTGTCATTGTTTTTTTGCTTTTCTGGTCACACCCAGCAATGCACAGGGATTACTCCTGGCTCTACACTCAGGAATTACTCCTGGCAGTGCTGGGGACCATATGGGATGCTGGGAATCGAACCCGGGTTGGCTGCGTGCAAGGCAAATGCCCTACCCACTGTGCTATCACTCCAGCCACTCAAAATCTAGTTTTTTTGAGGAATTTCCATATTGTTTTCAAAACAAGGGTGGACCAGTCAGCATTTCCACTAACAATGGAGAAAAGGCCCTTTCTCCCTGCATTCACACCAGCACTTGTTCTTTTTCTTCTGATGTGTGCCATTCTCTATGGTGTGAGATGATATCTCATCATTGTTTTGATTTGCATTTCCCAGACACTTAGTGATGTAGAGCATTTTTCGTGTGCCTTTTGGCCATATATATTTCTTCTGTGAGGAAGCTTATGTTCATTTTTTCTCCCCGCTTTTTGATTTTGTTTTTCTTATTAAGTTCTACCAGTGTCTTATATACCTTGGACATTAATCCCTTATCTAACATGTATTTGGTAAATAATTTTTCCCATTTCGTGATCTGTCTCTGTATCTTGGTCACCATTTCTTTTGAGGTGCAGAGCATCTTAGTCTAATGTATTTCCATTTGTTTGTCTTTGCTTTCACTTGTTTGGTCAGTAGTGTTTCATCTTTGAAGATGCCTTTAACTTCAAGGCCATGCAGAGTTCTGCCTACATTTTCCTCCCCGTACTTTATGGATTCAGTTCAAGTATTAAGGTTTTTAATCCATTTTGAGCTGACTTTTGTGCCTGGTGCTAAGGATTAATTAACAATTGCATTACTCAATTTTTACAACACAAAACAATTTAAGTCCTGCTATTGCCTACTTTGAAACCAGGCCATCCCAGGCCCATTTTGGAGGCTTTTACTCTGTAAGGGTAAACACAAAAATTCATAATACATATAAAAATCTTATTATTAGTAAGTCCTTTAAGGAGGTACTCTAGTATCACAAGGTGATTTTATAAAATCAAAATTTGATTGAAATATTTTACTATTTATAGTCCCTACCATCTAATGATAATGTTAGACACATATAGAGACCAGAGAGATAGTACATATAGAGGCCAGAGAGGTCGTAGAATTGGTAAGGTGCTTAACTTCCATGAAGTTCAACCTGTGTTCAGTCCTTGCCTTCCCATATGGTACCCTGAACCCTGCCAGGATAAAACTTGAACACAGAACAAGAAGAAAGCCTTGAGCACAGCCAGGTGTGACCCCACCAAAAAAAAATAAATAAACAAAACATAAAATTTTAGATCTACTCTTGAACAGCTAAACTCCATCTCTGGAATAAAATAAAAGCTTAATTTTGCTTTCAGTATAAACTAAAATGTTATGACTCAACATTATTAGAACTGTTTCTAAGCTATTATTAGTATTTTAGTGAAAAGTAGTCTTTAAAATCTTTACTTTAGAAAGGCTGAAATATGTTCAAGTATTGAAATGCAGGGTCAGAGAATCACCACCTGGCCCCCTAAAACTTAGTATTTAAGTAAATAGCAAACCTCTTCTGGTGAAGTAACAGGTTTTTTCCCATTGGCTATAATCATTCATAAACGATGCCTAATTAAGGCTGGGAATGAAACTGCATATTAAGCTCTGTGTCAAGTCAAAAAATTTACTTCTTAGCACAACAGGGCATACTCATATTTTCTTAATGTGTCCTGTTAGGTCTACATATCAGAAGAGATGCAAACGATATCACTTTTCAACCTCAACTATACTTTTTTTTTCATTTTTGAAGGTTTCTGTCCCAACTTTAATGTTCTTTTAATGTATTTTTCCTGTGTAATATATCATATTTATCTCTGTAGCCATCCATCACTATTTTCTTTAATTGAGGTTAATTTCTTTCAACTTGGGGGAAGGTGGGAGAAATGAGGGGAATCCTCATTTTGCAGCTTTAAGCACAGAGGGCATACACAGCTGCAAGTTTTTTCACAGTGAAACCTGGTTGTAAGGATACTTAAATTCCTCAAGTTTACCCTACTGCCCTCCAATCTGGCCCTAAACCAACAATCTACTGGGATGAAAACCCAGTTCCCACCCAGAATCACTTAATGAAAAATTTCTATCTAAGAAAAATCCCTCCAGCTGCAACCTAAGTCCTTTTGTTTATTTTCACTCAAATGGCTAACAGCTGGCACTTACTTCCAAGTAAGATTATTTCATGTATTTGCAAACAGTGATTAACTCATACCTTGGTCTTCACTTCTCCAGGCCACAAAAAATTCAGTGCATTTTCCAAATCTTTTAAATGTTTTCTACTTTTACTTCTGGGCTCGAGAGTCTTACAGTAGCTTGGAATCATTGAAATGAATAAAATGCATGATGAAGACTGGAAAGAGGGTTCCCTCTTCTGCTCACATTAAAGCCTATCAGGGGCTACAAGGTAGGCAATCGGAGAAGGCTGCGTGCAGAGTGTCATTCTACAAACCATGGTTCACAAAGCCACAGAACCTACCCTCACCTCCATAACACACACACACACACACACACACACACACACACACACACCCAGCTTTACAGAGTAGACAAGGATAGAGACCTGATAAGCATGCATCTGAGAATTGGATAAGTAACCAATAAAATGACAAAAGGTCAGGAAAAGGTTTTGACATGCAAGAGAAGAATATTTCATTAATTGACACTTATATAGCACTGATGACCTAGGCATCTCTTCATTCATGTATGTACTTCATTTCCGAAGTAGCACTTGAAACAGTGTTGAGAAAGAAAAGGGCTAGATTCCACAGCAAAGTACAGCCATGAATTTCTTGCAGATGGGCCCTACTTACCTTACAAAACCATAAGTAATCATTTCTGTTTCTTTGTTTTTGATTTTAGTGCCAGGTAGAGAACCCAGACTCTCATCCGTACAAGGCATGCTTTCTCTAACACAAAGCCCAGATCATTATTTGACTTGATCTCAAGTTTTTGTTGTCTAATTTTCAACAGGTATGCAGTGAATAAGAATTAGAGATATTTCTTGGTTTAGGCAGTCATCAGCGATGGAGAAGGCTTTGGGACACACTAAGAAACATGTCTGGGCTCTAAAGATGAGCAGCCTATCAAAGTATATGAAAGCCAAAAGGACCAAAACTCCATTCAAGATAGTGAAGTGGACAAGAGAGGATTTATCTATGAAGCTGAGCCTTTCAAGAGCTCAATGCTGAGGGCAAAGACACTGCAGGATAGAGATAATATATAGAATTAAAAGAGATAAAAGTCCAAATATGACACAGGGGAGGAAATCTTAGGGTGTTTATATAATCTACTAAGATGTAAATATGGTTTAAAGTCAAAGTTTGCTATGTATTACTGCGTATGATTTGACTACTAAAGTTTTTTAACATATGTATATGTGCATATATTTCCCCTGCTCTCAGAGAGTATAATATTATTACCATTAATTTTTATTGAAAAAAATCACATCCGGATCCAAAATAATCAGCAAACAGGAAGTGTTCTACTTTCAAGTATCAGAAGAAACCCAAAGTAAACTAAATCTTCTGTGAACTATACCACCATCTTCAATCATTATCAGCACATGATCAAGCCATATCCCACCTCTCCTCCCCAAAATCCCCTTACATCCTTGATACACAGTATAATTTTTAATTAAATGCTAAGCATTCATTAGTAAAAAGTTTAGGAGCTATCAAAAGATAGTTTAGTGATTCTAGTGAACAAGTCAACAAAAGCCTACATCAAGTAGTAAAAGTGAAGGTATGATGGTAAAGAGATATGTTTAGGAATTTTATCCTTAAAAGATCTTCCTTCCCAGAAAACGATACCTGATGTAGTTACAGGGGTTATTTGGGAAAAGTTAAGATTATCTTATTTTGGATAAAGACAGTGGAAATATAAGCAAGAGATGCAGAGTTGAAGAGAAATATGTTTAATGCCCAGTTCAACAGATCAATTAGACACATTAGAATATTAACTGAATCTTACAAAGAAAAGAAGGTATTACAAAGATATTTGTAGGGAGAGGAGGAGAATATAACTTAGTTGAAAACTTTTAAATAGAATACCTTGGATATCCTTGTATAGAATTAATCTTGTACCTGGGATAAATACTATAAAGTAGTCTCTCACCAGGTCTTCTAACCCATTTTGGCACCCAGAGAGAGCGGCTTCTTACAGACATACATCTAGACTGTGAACTGAACTGAAATATCAGAAATCCAAAACCTCAGAGTCTTCATTCTCTGCAATGAAAAGAAATTATTAAATGATGCCTTTTCAGCAGGCCTGATTGTTGGGGGGAAATTCCAAACAATAATAGTGAGTTCTCTATTGAAATATTGAATGTATTCAAAGTGTAGAGAATAAAATAAAAGATCATTAGCTACTTAGGTGGGGGCTGGGTGGGGGGAGTATATTGGGGTTCTTGGTGGTGGAACATGTGCACTGGTGAAGGGATGAGGGTTCAATCATTGTATGAATGAGACTTAAACCTCAAAGCCTTGTATTTTTTTCTCACGGTGATTCAATATAATAAAAAAAGTAGTCTCTAATCATAATTTCCAGTTTAGTTGGAAAAGCAGATTGTGTAAACAAATATAAATTTAAATTTTTAAAAATATTTCAAGAAAGTAAAAGTTGTGAAGCATACTGTAAAACATAAATGAAGGATTAAATGTAAACTGGATTAGAAATGGAGGAAAGCAAAGCATGCAAATATAAAAAACTAAGAAATGGTAAAGAGGGCCATCTAAAAGTAGGAAAAGATCTGGAGAAATACTATAGCAGGAAAGTCACTTGCCTGGCACCACATATGGTTCCTAAGCATGAGCCAAGAGTAAGCCTGAGCATTTTGGGTGTGGGCTCCCCAAAAAAGGGGTACAAGGGGATGCACCCAGACACTATAAAAGAAAGACACTTTCCTTTGGCATTACTGACAGGTAATGGTGAAAAGTCTAATATTCACTCAGACTTGTGTTAAGGTCAAGATTACCTTAACCTCAACCTCAACATCTATATGTGGTTGGGACATACAACATGAAACATAGTAATCTTGTTCAGTATCTGGACATGCCCACACACCTTCGGGCTTCAGGAGGACAGGACTTGTATTTATTTCACCAGTGCTGCAAAGTCATGGAGGTTCAGGCACAGGGCCTGGCATAAAGAAGATGTCCAATAAATGATATGCTTTCAATTATATTCTCTCATTTACTTTTCACAACACCAGCCAAATTAAAAAAGATTATCCTCCTTCACAGACTGGAGCGATAGCAGGTAAGGCATTTGTTTTGCATGCGGCTGACCCGGGTTTGATTCCTCCATCCCTCTCAGAGAGCCCAACAAGCTACTGAGAGTAGCAGAGCCTGGCAAGCTACTAGATATGCCAAAAACAGTAGCAACAAGAGACATTACTGGTGCCCGCTTGAGCAAATCGATGAACAATAGGAAAACAGTGCTACAATGCTATCCTCCTTCACAGACAAATGCAGCTCAGTCAAGGAAGAGGACTAAGAATCACCTTACTAATGTAGAGTCAGGTAATAGGCACCCAAAGACTGGGAGTTACTATATGGGCATGAAAGCCAAGTAAATGATAGGGGGCTCATCCAACTTAGGATATGGTACCAAAAATTACACGCTAAGTGAAATGGGTCAGAAAGAAAGGGACAGATTAGAAGGACTGCACTCATTGGTGGAGTATAAAATAACAGGAGACTGACATGCAAGGATGGTAGATACAAGGGCCAGGAAGATTGCTCCACAGTTTGAAGCCTGCGTCATGAGTGGGGGAGAAGGCAGCTAGAATAGAGAAGGGATCACTAAGAAAATGATGGTTGGAAGGATCAGTCGGGATGGGAGCTGTGTGCTGAAAGTAGATAAAGGACCAAAAGTGATGGCCTCTTGTTATCTGTGTTGCAAACCATAATGCCCGAAAGTAGAGAGATAGTATGTGGGAAATTGTCTGCCAGGGAGGCAGGGGGAGGATGGGAAATGGGGGGGTAAACTGGGGATTAGTGTTGGGGAATGTGCACTGGTGGAGGGATGGGTGTTTGAACATTATATGATTGTAACTCAAACATGAAAGCTTGTAACTGTATTGGTGATTCAATAATTTTTTTTTAAAAAAGGGACAGAGTTTCTGGGAGGGATTTCAGATCCAAGTAATATGAGGCTTGGATCTAACCCTACAGAGTTTCCTCATCTGTAAAATGAAGAAAAGTCATCTCTACTTCTATACTGTCTTAATGTGAAGACCAAATGACAATGCGGATGAAATATGCAATGGAAGCCTGGCACATAATAAGCATTGAATTCAGAGCAAGATCTGCCAACTCTTCTCACATTAATGTGTCTGGAGGTTCAATGCCTGAGAGATTTGCCTGCTCTCCTCTGATATTCTGGTACTCTGAAGCTCAGACAAGCTTCCTGTATCTGCAGAATTTAAGAAAGTGCTCTGCAATAAACACTAACCCAAATTCTGGAGTCCTAAGCAAATTCATGCAATAGAGGCCTCAGAATACTTACACAAACACTGGAAGGAGGGGCTTCAGACGCTCCACACATGCTACCCACTTATTTGCTCAATGACTTGGACCCACATAATATTAAGCTCAGAACTCACGGTTAAAAAAATCGAAGTTCATTCCTTCCTAAAGCACTTCAATAGCAGGGGTACCTATACAGCCCCATAGCTCAATCTCTGAAAGGCATGGTCCAGAGTGCAGAATGCAAAAGACTGGTCACTCAGTAAAACAGGAGAGCTCACAGTGATTATCTATCCACTGCTGTTTTCAGATCAGTGTCAACACTCTATATCCACAACTGAGACTAATTGTTCTCTTCAAAGTTTGTAAAACTGGGAAGATGGTAATAGAAACATCTCCCCCAAGCTCACTGATTCTTGAAAACTGGATCATTCCTCAATGATCCACTGTCCAGAGACATTTCCAAATCATGAAGACTAAACAACATCGATATCCTGAATTCACTAATGCCTAGACTCTGCTTTAAGCACTCAACTGACAGACACTGGAAGCAGGAAAATGCCATACTTGGGATGATCCACATGAATACTGGGGCAACTGCCTCAATGTAAGAGTGCTCACCCACCGTGATCAAGGTAACCAACAGCCCAGGAACTGCTTTTACTTGAGCCCTTCTGAATTCAAGAGTACATTCCATTTTTCCAAAACCTACTGTCAACTCATACAAGAAATTATTTCCTGGGGCCAGAGCAATAGCACAGTGGGTAGGGGGCTTATCTTGCATGCAGCAAACCTGGATTTAATCCCCCGCATCCAATATGGTTTCCCAAGCACTTCCAGTAGTAATTCCCGAGTTCAGGGTCAAGAATAACCTTTGAGTATTGCTGGGTGTGTCTCAAAAACAAAACAAAACAAAAAAGAAATTATTTTATAGTCAAGTGACCTAATCTTGGGGGGGCGGTGAGGGGCAAATTTGTTGTATCTTGTCTAAGAAGTGGCGCTTTGTTCTAACAAGGTATGAACAAAGGTGTCGTTTAGGAGAGACTTGTATATATTAATAAACAAGGTTTAAAACAGAATTTAATTCTGTAAACAGAAAAAATAAATTTTTCAAATGGTTAAACAGGATAATCTGTTCCTGGGTTACAGCAATCAAAATGAAACCTTATTATCTGCTACTCCAAAAGTTCATTAAATACTGTTATAAGTACCCAAGGATTAGGCTCAAGATGTGTGTTCATTTTTGTATGAGCGACAGCGACAAGTATAGGCAGAATATGTGTCACAGTTGGCTTACCTAGCATATCCTGCATGAATAGTCAGCAAAAAAAGAAAAGACATTTACAGATTTTAAAGGCCCACCAACAGCAATATATGAAGTATAATGACAAGATAAGGGATCACTCCAAAGGCCATTCAACTTTATAAATGTGTTGAATTCACAGTTACACCCCTGCTATGTGTGTTTTTCTCAGAAAATAATGTATTTATTTAAAACAACACCCTATTTTCCAAGAAACACATGCTTTTGCTAAATAACAAACTTTAAGGACCTTAAGACTGATTTTATCACCCTCATCACCCCAGTCTTCTAAAAAGCATAACATAAAAATATTTAAGCCAGCACAGTTTTAAGTTAATATACTATCTTTGTCATTGTCTAGAGAAAGGGAGGCAGAGAGAATGGTGGGGACTAGAAATGGAAGAATTTTTAAATCCCTATTGTATTATCTACCAGATGTAAGTGAATAATAACTAATATGTCTGCAGCCTCAGCCTTAATCTTAAAACAAATGATAGTATTCAAATATAATATTTCACACATGCAGACTGATAACAGATTTTCCCTTTCTTTATTTCTTAAAGATTCTGTGAAGACACGATACAAAGTACAATGTATTTAATGAAAGGTTTCCAGGCTGATTTCCCTACAGGTTATTTTCTTTCTTTTCTCTGGAACCCACACACAGGGTATACTGCAGGGACCAGGGGTGTATATAAAAATAAGCTATGAGTCAGTATCAGAGCTGATACCCTTCTCCTACAGGGGCAAGTGAATTATTAGATCTGTGTCATGAGTGTTTTTTTAATATGCCATTGTTCCCACTTGAGCACATTAAATTTTCCATATCCACTTTTAAACCAATATAACCTTTTTTTCCATGTTCATAATGTTCATGCTGTACATTAACAGGCAGAAAATCCAATAGCTTAAGTCATCATATAGTAGTTATATGTAAAGCTTGGTGGATGAAAACCTCTTGCATTTCCCCTTCTTTTAACAGAGTCTAAACTGGAGTTGGCTAAAAAGCCTAAGAAAAAACTTACACCTCTTGGGAAACTGTACTAATATTTTTTTCTCTTATGATTGATCACAAATCCATTTTGAACATTACACATTTTTTAAAGTTTATTATAACTTTGGTATAATATCTTCTAGCCCAACAAATTGAAGGTGCTGGAATCTTTTGGTCTGGAAGATGTGTTTGCCAATTATTTTTGCACTAGTGCACATAACCAGGCAGGACTGGATCTTAGGTATGAGTTATACATTCCTGTACAAAATAATTGTATATTCTATGAAGACTGATTCTTTTTCTAGAGAAATATACAACAACACAAGGGAAATCTTGTACTAGCAGCATAACTGAAGTGGCAAGATACAATATTAGAAAAACAGCTACTTTCATTACTGTGATGCTGTGTGTCAGGATGTCTCTCCTTAATGAACCTGTTTGCAATAAGACTTCGGGTGCAAAGAGGCTATTTAGAGAGACTATTGTGTCTATAGTGAGTCCTTCAAATATCTTCCCACCATTAGACATGCCGCATTGACCAATTCTGTCCTGATTGCTGTTCTTTTTACTATCAAGGGACATTCTTGTCCAGACAGACGGATGGATCAGACACTGCAGTTCATAAAATGTTTACACTGTACATACACATACACACACACAAAATGGTACAAGCTCCAGAGCTCCAGATGACACAGTGAGTTGAATTTGGCAGTGTCATATAAAGGCTTATGACTTTCCAATATCATTGAAAGGATTTAAGTAAAACTGCAGTCATCCTGTCTACCTGTCACCTAACAAAAACCTTGCCCCCACTTTCTTTTAGTATATGCCCATGCACACTGCTCAAGTAGGAACACATCAGGTATATGTTTCTGTCATAAGGCTTCTCACTCTGATTTCATTTTTCTTCTAATTGCTAACAGGAAAAAGAAAAAAGAAAAAAGACTACACAAGTTGACAGAAAAAATGGAGAGAGAAAGATAGAGAGAACAATAATAATAAAAGAACAGTCATAAAAGCTCTCTCAAAGTATTTCAAAATCCAATTCTCAGTGACAGTCCCAGAGAACAAGGGACTTTGTCTCTGCAATATAACTGAAGTATCTGGGGCTAAATTAGCAGCCTTTTTATCAAGTCCAAACCTGAGAGGCTAAAGCTGGAGAAAACTTCCTGTTCATCTTACTCTATACTACATTCTTATCAGATGCCAGGGATTGCTTTAGCCTCACCTTTCACATACCTACCCACATGCCAACTGATCCTTTACAAAACCCTTTTCCTCCAGCTTTTCCTAATAGTATCTTTTCTATTCAAATACAAATAATGTGTCTGCCAGAAGGCTGAACAAAACTTTTTACACATCCTCCCTGCTTCCAGCTGTGAAGCAGCGAAGAATTTCAAACCCAAACTTTCAAACTGCTAGTAAGTTACTGTTAACAATTACCATTTATATCTGATAAGAAATTAAAGATTTACACAATCAACTGGACTTGGACCTAACTAATTAAATGCTTCCAATGAAAATATCAATTCACTTTAGTTTTTAAAAAATATCTGGGGGCAGGGAATGGTTCAAAGTCTGGGGGGAAGTCAGGTTTTTTATGTGGGAGTCAAATTTTGATCCTTAGCACCATGTGGTCCCCCCAAGCACCACCAGGTATGTCCTACCTCCCCAAATCCCATAATCCATTCCATGCACAGCACAGCCTCCCAAACATTCCTGGAATTAGCCCAAATAGGCTCATCTCTACAGAGTAGTTCTCAAAATTCTCTCATCACCTTCATTTTTCTAGGCTCAATTTTGTATAGGGACAGAGGGAGGGGCAAGGAGAGGGCTGGGGCAAAACGGAGCTGTGCTCAGGGCTTATATGTGGCTCTACACTCAGGCAGCGATCACTTATGGTACAGTGCAAGCTACCGTATGTGGCACCAGGAATCCAACCATGGTCAGCTGCATATTCAGTAAGAATATTAACTGTAATAATTCAGTAACATATTAACCACCATACTATCTCACGGGCCCTGGCTCAACATTTTACCCTATCAGACCAGGAGTCAGTGATGCAGTTCAGCAAAGAATTTCAATGCATTTACAATATTATTTTAAAGTTTTCTTAAATATACATTCTATTTTTAGGGTGGTACTTTGAATCATTCTCCACAGTGTTCAGGGGCTATTACTTTCTCCGTGCTCAGAAGTGACCTCTAAAGGCTACAGCAATAGTACAGCTGGTAGGGCATTTGCCTTGCACTCAGTCTAACTGGGTTCGATCCCAGGCATCCTATATGGTTCCCCCAAGCACCGCCAGGAGTAATTCCTGAGTGCAGAGCCAGGACTTTACCCCTGAGCATCGCCAGATGTGACCCTAAAAGGAAAAAAAGAAAAAGAAGTGACCTCTAGTGGTGCTCTTGGGACCATAGCTGATGCCCAGAAAAGAAAGAAATGCAGGTTGCCACATGCAAGGCAAGTGCCTGTAACTATCTTTCCTCTGGTTTCTCACCAAACAATTCAATACTCACCACAATTAAACCTTAAAATATTGCCTTTAGCACAGCTGGGCATGACCCAAAAGAAAAAAAATAATAATACCTCTATCAAAAGTAATTTGGTGGTCAGCAACATGGCTCAACAGTATTAATTATGCCTTGGGTAAGGTTCTGTTGAATCCCCAACACCATGAAACTAATCAATAAAATGATACTTTAGGGGTGTTTCAAAAGGCATGCTTTAAACATGGGATTTCCAGGTGCTGTCCCGGGCACCCTATGATCTCCCAAAGCACTGTTAGAAATTGGCTGGAGCACCACTGGATGTGACCTAAAACAAAAATATTTTAAATTACCTTGAGAAGCCAGAACGATAATACAGCTGATAGAGTGCTTAGCTTACATGTGGCCATGCTGGGTTCGATCCTTAGTACCCCGTTATGATTCCTTGAGCCCTGCCAGAGTGATTCCTGAGCACACAGCAATGAGTATGCCCTGAGCATCACTAGGTGTGGCCCCCCCAAAAAAATAGAATTACCTTGAATGTTTAGTGAAACACAAAGCTTTTCATTTAAAAAGCAACATAGTTTTTAATATTTTTTTAAATCTCAACAGTTACTCCTCCCAGATAGGAGTATAAAGTGAGGCCCCCATAGCCATGCCACCGGACTCCGCGCCAGGCTATTTTTACTCAGGGCGCCCCAGAGGAGGGTGTGTGAGAACCCTCCCGCCCCAAGGGACCCAGCCCCAGCAGCCTACCTCCACTACCTAAACACTACCACGCTCCACGCTGCTTTCCGGATACATTATAAGACACTTCCTACCCATTTTCCAGGAGCTCAGACAGTAGGGAATAAATCACAGAATATATATATATATATATATATATATATATATGTATATATATATATATATATACACACACCTCTCGGAGAGCCCGACACACTTCCAAGAGTATCCCACCTGCACGGGCAGAGCCTGGAAAGCTACCTGTGGCGTATTTGATATGCCAAAAACAGTAATAATAGGTCTCATTCCCCTGACCCTGAAAGAGCCTTCAAACGTTGGGAAAGATGAGTGAGGAAAGGCTGCTAAAATCTCAGGGCTGGGAGGAATAGAGACGTTACTGGTGTCCGCTGGAGTAAATTGAGGAACACAGGATGACAGTGATACAGTGATTTTTTACTTAAATCACTATGAGATAAACAGTTGCAAAGTTATTCATGACTTGGTTTCAGTTATATAATGTTCCAACACCCACCCCTTCACCAGTGTACATTTCCCATCACCAATGGCCCTAATTTCCCTCCCTCCCCCCACCCCAAGTCTGTCTCTATGACAGTCACTTTCCTTCCCCCACTCCTCTTCCCCTCTCCTTCTTATTATGATTAAGCAAGACAGTTTTTTATTGGATAAATCCCATATAGAAAGATGTGAGGGGAGAGAAAGAGGAAATTCAAGAGAGAACACAAGTTTCTCCAGAGTTGAAAAAGTAAGCAAGCAAAGATACTCAGAGACAAGAAACAAGACACACATTCAACAGAGAACACAGACTTGAAGAGCAAGGCAACACGCATCTTTTAATTCAGGTTTTAGAAGTTAGTTGTTGAAGTACAGTAGTTTATAACACATTTCAGGTGTATAGCATTATAAATCAGTACCTGTATATACAATGTGAGCACTTGGAATTGGGTGCTAGGAATCAAATCCAACACAGTCCACACATGCAACCATAAACATTTCTTCACTAAATTATTTATTTAACATTGTGAAACTTAAAATATTTTGAGGACCTGTCTGTAGACTTAGAAGGTAGAAGAAAAATATTCAGAGATATGGCTGTTAGGGCAGTCACTTTTTCCCCCACTGGAAGCAAATGTATCCTGGACTTAACAACTAAGGAATTTACTGGATCTTGCTGATAGTTTTGCCTATACCAAATATTAATCTAGATTCAGAAACCTATCTGTATTTTGCCAATAAAGGTTTTGCTTGTCTTTGTTTTGTTTTGTTTTGTTTTGAACAAGTGCCAACTGTACTAAAATATGCTCAACTAGGTCTTTCAGTGTAAAAAGAAGACACAAAATTGAGATCATTTAAAAATGAT
Organism: Sorex araneus; assembly: GCF_027595985.1. Taxonomy (NCBI): domain Eukaryota; kingdom Metazoa; phylum Chordata; class Mammalia; order Eulipotyphla; family Soricidae; genus Sorex; species Sorex araneus. The sequence continues at coordinate 56,132,150 of NC_073302.1, read as the reverse complement.
GGACTTTTTCCTTTAAAATACTTATCCACTGGCCAGGGATAGAGTACAACAGTAAGGCATTCAGTTGTCTGACCTGAGTTTGATTCCTGATATTGCATATAGTCTCCCAAGCCCTCCCAGTAGTGATCCCTGAGCATCAGAGCTAGAAGTAAGCCAGTTGTGGCCCCAAAACAATAACAGCAATTAAAAAATAGTTATTCTTAAAGTATAATATTAGGGCCAATATCAGCATCACCTGGACACTTGACAGAAATCTCAGAGCCCAGCAGTCTGATTAAACAATACCTGTAAGTCATGGCTCCGAAAGTTTTTTTTTTCTCACTCAAAACACTTTATGCCCGAGAATCTTTTTTTTTACTTCTCTCTGGGGAGTAAAGTTATAAACGTTAGGCATGCGACTCATCTGTGGAATATAAAGTAACAGAATAAGAGACTAACACCCAAGAATAGCAGAAATAAAAGCCAGGAGGTTTGCCCAATGGCTTCGAAGCCGGCCTCACATGCTGGGGGGAAAAGACAGCTCAGATAGAGAAGGGGACACCAAGTAAAGGGTGTTTGGAGGACTGTTGCATGCTGAATGTAGACTATAGATGGAACATAATGGCCGCTCACTGCCTCTATTGCAAACCACAACACCCAAAAGGAGAGAGTACAAAAGGGAATGCCCTGCCACAGGAGGTGGGGCGGGGGTAGGCTGGTGAATGGATACTAGGATAACTGGTGGTGGAGAATGGGCGCACTGGTACTCAATCACTGTATGACTGAAATGCAAACATAAAAATCTATAAGTATATAACTATACCCCATGGTGATTCACTAATAAAAAAAGTTAAGCATGCAAATATTTATTAATAAATCATAAAAATTATTTTAAAACAAACTTTTAAATATTTTCTTCACAACCCCACATTCAGTTATGCAACCCCATATAGGGTTGTGACCCACAGTTTAAGAAATTTGGCTCTAGGGGCTGGAGTGATAGCACAGCGGGTAGGGCGTTTGCCTTGCACGCGGCCAACCTGGGTTCGATTCCCAGCATCCCATATGGTGCTCTGAGCACCGCCAGGGGTGATTCCTGAGTGCAGAGCCAGGAGTAACCTCTGTGCATTGTCAGGTAGGACCCAAAAAAGCAAAAAAAAAAAAAAAATTTGGCTCTAAGTGATACAGATTCAAGTTTAATAATCATAACTTAAGGATATAAAAAAAGTTACTTAAGTTACATACTGAAGTTATTCAATATGATAATACACCTTGGGGGCATAATTAAATGTGGTCAAACAAACCTGAAAGGAAGAACAACAAATCTAGGCAAAAAATGTTATAAATATCCCAAATAAGGTCAAAAGACAATTGTGAAATATGCATCCTCTGATTGTACTATACAATAAAACCACTTCACTGTTTGGAAAAAGCACTCTGAAATTTAAAAAATCAAGTATCAAAATAATCCCAAATTTGAGACAAAAAATATAATGGCAAACTAATGAATTTTATTATAGTGTCAATAGCAAACATTAACCAATAAGAAGGATTAACCATTTAAAAGCTCAGACAGGATGGTGGTATGGGGCTGACAGACAATCAAGTTTTGCCAAGATAAATAAGGTGGAAGTATTAAGAAATTAAAAAGCCAGCAACAGATAAAGAGCAAATAAGAAAGTAAAGAGAAAGTGGGACATTCTGTCCTGTGAAAGACAACATTACAAAAGACCTGTGAAACAAGGACCAGTTGTAACTTGATCTGGCATTAAACTTCAGGGCAATTATTTCATGAGAACTATTAACTCAAGAGGTAAAAAGAATACCATAATCACACATGACTTCAAAATAAAAATCAACACTTTTTATAACAATTAAAAGGTAGTTAAAACCTTAACATTCATTTGAAGAGGATGAGTGATAGTAATTAAGATATTTTCATATAATGGAATTCTAGGAGGAGATACAAAATTTACACATACACAGATACACACACAAACACACACACAGAGTGGAAACACTGAAAAATCCTACATTGTCAAGTAGAAAAAGAACTTAAACAAGACACCTAATACCATCCAATATTTTGTTTTTGAGCCACACCCAGTGGTGCTCAAGGGTTACTTCTGGCTCTGCACTCAGGAATCACTCTTTACAGACTCGGGAGACCATTGGGATGCTGAGGAATAAACCCAAGGCAAGTGCTCTATGAAGATGTGCTATATCTTCAGCCCACCATCCAGTTTCTATTACAGAAAATATTCACACATAGATGGGGCCAGAGAGAAGTACAATGGATAAGGAGCTTGACTTGCAAGCTGCAGACCCAGGTTTGATCCCCAGCACCCTGTATAATCCCCCAAGCACTGCTGGGAGTGATTTTTGAGTGTAGAGCCAGGAATAACCCAAGTATTAACGGGTGTAACCCAAAAATCAAAAAATAAAATAATAATATGCACAGAGATGTATTTTGTGCATAAGAAAAAATCTGAAAAACAACCATAATGGTTAGAGTAGGTAACTGTATTACACCTGAATTTTATCTACATCTTCCAACTTAACTATGTTCTGAGTTTACCTGGGTTTGGTTTTAGTTTTGGTTTTAGTGTTGAAGAATCAAACCTAGGGTCTCACAAAGCCAAAATATGGGCTCTGTCTTTGACCTACCTACATCCTGGCCCCTGAATTTTCTTGTTTTTTAAAAAATAAGCAAATCCTCTTTTAATAATACAGACATACAAAAATATATGCAAACAATGTTTAGGAGAGGAAACAAGTGGTTGTCCTTTTGTATGGGTAAGTAACCCAAGGGAATAGTACTATTAAGCACAGTGATTCTGTTAGCACAAGTAATAAAAGTCCAGAGACTAAAGACAGGGGAGATAGTACAGAGATTAGGGACTATGCTAGCTCAATCCCTTATACTAACTGCTTCACACTAACTAGCACTTGAAACCGTGTTGACAATGAAAAGGTCCAGATTCGACAGTTAAGTATAGCCAAAAATTTCTTGCAGACAGACCCTTTAAAAAAAAAACCTATTTATTCATTTGGTTTGGGGGTCATACTGGCAGTGTTCAAGGCTCACTGCTGGTTCTGAACTCAGATATTCCTGGTGGTGCTCAGGGACCATATAGGATGCTGGGGATCAAATCCTAGTCTGTCATAGCAAAACAAAGGCAAAGCACCCTACCTACACCCACTACATCTCTCCAGCTCCACCTTAAACAGTTTTTTAAGTAGAAAAATGGAGGATGGAGCAACAGTAAAGCAGGATGCTAGACAGGATGCTAGCCTTGCACAGCCAACCCAGGTTCAATCCTTGGTATTCCATATGGCCCTCCAACCATAGCCAGGAGTAATTCCTGAGTGCAGAAATCAGGAGTAATCCCTGAGTATCACCCAATACCCTCCCCCCCCAAAAGTAATAATAATAAAGCACAAAAACCTGTGGCTGACCTAGGTTCAGTTCCTGGCATCCTGTATGGTCCCATGAGCCCTGTCAAGAATGATCCCTGAGCACACTTTTCAATAATGGGACTCTAGAAAAAACAATTCATGATATGATATGATTTTCCCATTTAAAAAATACAAAATAGCAATTTTAGTGAACTAAAGGTACAGAGGAAAAACATTTGAAAGCAAGTTAACAAAATGACAAGTTTATCTTCACGTAAAACTTTTTCAAGTTATTGAGGGCAAGGCACTTTCATCAAGCATTGCTCAGGGTACTCAGAAGCCTTCCCAGCAATTCTTGACAAAACCAATCAATCAACCTAATAGTTCAATGTCAGCCTGAAGGAATTGGTGCTGGCAACTCAAACTTTGCAGTGCCAAGAATTACCCAGGCTGCCCTTGCATAGTTCAGGGTGCCTCCGGAGCTGTAACCAGCAATGCTGGTGGTCGTGACCATATGGTAAAAAGCTTGAACTGAGGTCAGCCACATACAAAGCATGCATCTTTACTCCAGTACTCTCTCAGACCTAGCAAGTGGTTTTTAATGTTAGGCAATTGATAATTCAAGTTTTCCAGAAGAAATCAGTATTTCTTTAAGGGAGACCTTCTCAGTAACTTTGTAGTGGTTTCCCAAACTAAAATATCAAAGGAAAATTTTCTGATCCAAAATGAGTTATCTGAATTTTAGTTGTTTTAAACACTAAAGACTTTTGTTGTTATTTTGGTTTGGAGGCTACATCCAGCAGTGCTCAGGGCTTAGTCCTAGCTCTGTACTCAAGAATCACTCCAGCTGCTGTTCAGAGGCTCAAATTGAGTGCTAGGGATCTGCTGGAGGTAAACAAACAAACAAACAACAAAAACAGGTTGGTCACATACAAGTCAAACAACCTACCCACAGTCCCTAAAAAAAGCTTCAAACACCAGCTTTAAAAAATAAAGTTCTAAACATTAATCTTATAATGTACTATGTTATTTATTTACTGGGGGATTTTACATGCCATTCCTTCTACCTGGAACATTCTTAGCCAGTATTCCTCAACCTTATCACCTGGACAACTCTGATAACAAGTGGCAACAGTGTCACTTCTTTTAAGAGGTCTTTAGCACTTGTCTGTATGTGCTGATGGAAGACCCCATAGAGCAATTAGCACACAACACTATTTCCAGGTTTCCCAGTTTCTCCACTTCTAACATCCAAGATATGCTTAAAGTTAGGAATAAATGTTTCTGTTTTGTTTCCCAATATATCCATAGTATTAACAGCATTACGTGTAAATTTCATTTTAAGAAAATTTATACGTCAATAGATTAGAAAAAAAAGAACAGTCCACAGCAGAACCTAAGTATTTCTTAGAAACATTCCTCTCAAGTTAACCAAGAGTTTATGTTTCATGTAATGAACACATCAGTATATAAAATCCTTTATAAGCAAAAGACAGCCTTAATGTTACTTCTGTTACAGAATCCAAAATTTTGGAAGATGGGGCTGGAGAGACAGTACAGAGTGGGATTTTCCTGATGCAATGGACCTGAGTTCAATTCTCCAGTATCCCCTATGGTCCCTTGAGCGCTGCCAGGGTAATTCCTGAGTGCAGAGACAGGAGTAACCCCCATGCATTGCCAAGTATACAGCCTTCCACTCCCACCCCCAGCCATAGAGAAGATGAGAGTATGAGGCTGGTAGAGAGTTAAATATATCCAATCACAGGGTGTAAAATATGTTAATTTCTTAGACAACCTGTAAATATACATAAATGGTGTAACTAAGAAAAACAACTGAAAGAGAATTATACCATATTTCCTAAACTTAGCTCCCAAAGATCTGATTCAGATGTTTCTTTTATTCATAAGCTTTGCAAAAAGTAAATAAAAGATTCTGCATGCTCACCATAAATCTTAACTTAGCATTCAAATTAAATCTAAACACAAACATAATCCTTAAACCTCGTCTAGTCCCACAAATATTCAGACAATCAAAATCTGATTTCCAGAAGAGCAGCTTTACCATATGAGTACGACATTCATGTAAAAGAGATAAATTATGAAAATCACAATGATCCTTGCATATGTTATAGCTAAACTTATTCCACATATTATGGGGTTCAAGAATCTACAAATTTACTCAAAGCTCAGCTTGCCTAATGAAACAATTATACCATTTAGGTTATTTTTAATATTGATTTAGATTAAAGATCTATTTGGAAAGAGCTGATGAAAGCTTCAAACAATATGCACTGCTTTCTATTATTTACTTAGGACTTGATCATAATAGCTATACAACAAAATCAAATTAAAAAATTAATTCACAAATTAAACCTCTACTTTATTTAAACCATTATTACATTCACCTTCCTTTCATGCTGTCTAAAAATGTTTTAAAAAGCAATTCAAATGAAATATAAAGGCCGTATTTGAACTTGAACAGTCATTACTAATCTGAGTTATACAACAATCCAATTAGTCCAAAATATACTGACAAATTTTCCAAATACAAATTTGGTGGTTTTTTGCTTTTTTGAGTCACACCCAGCAATGTTCAGGGGTTACTCCTGGCTTTGAATTCAGGAGTTATTCCTGGCAGTGCTTGGGGGACTATATGGGATGCCAAATATGGAAGCCGGATCAGCCAAATGCAAAGCAAATGCCCTGACTGCTATACTATTGCTCCACCCCAAATGTATATTTTTACAGTTTTTTATACATACATAAAAAGCATAATAATAGTTTTAATCTTCATAAAATTTTCAGTTATGAAATATTTAGTGAATCCAACAATGAAATAGCTTCTGATTTTCTTTTCTGAATGAGTTTGGCAAAACTTGGAACTTATATAGTTAAAACAAAAAAAAAACAAGGAAAAAAATTTATTCAGAGAGTGGATAAAAGCATCACCTTAATATAATATAAACATATCTACCGTTTCAGTCTGAAAGGCTATGTTGCTATGCTAGTCTAGCTGGGGAAATCTGGAGAGCTAGTCTCAAATTGTGAAATCACGCATGGTGTGGGGTTCAGAGTTCTCAGTGGGATGCTCTCAAAGTTTTTTGTAGTAGCTGGTACTACATTTTTCGACTGACTTACCCTACTAAAAGTAAATTAAAAAAAGCATTTTTAAATTTTGTTTAATAATTTTGTAACCATGCTGCCTAAAGCATAATTGTTTAAAAATTAATCTAATATGGGGTAATCTACGAAATTACAATTTTCCCAAGGGGTACAAAGTGACTTAAGAAAATTATATGAGGGGGCTGGAGATATAGTACAGTGGGTAGGGGATCAGCCTTGCATGTGGCCGACCTGGGCTTGATCCTCAGCGTCCCATATCCCCCCAAGCACCACCAGGGCTAATTCCTGAGTGCAGAGCCAGGAGTAACCCCTGAATATCGCCAGGTGTGAGCCATAAAGCAGGGAGGGAGAGACGGAGGGAGGGAGGGAGGGAGGGGGGAGGGGAAGGAAGGAAGGAAGGAAGGAAGGAAGGAAGGAAGGAAGGAAGGAAGGAAGGAAGGAAGGAAGGAAGGAAGGAAGGAAGGAAGGAAGGAAGGAAGGGAGGGAGGGAGGGAGGGAGGGAGGGAGGGAGGGAGGGAGGGAGGGATGGATTCCGGAGGAGCAGTACAGGGAGTAGGGTGTTTGCCTTCCATGCAACAAGCCTGGGTTCAATCCCCATCACCCCATATGGTCCCCTGAACTGACAGGATGATTCCTGCACACAGAGCCAGGAGTAAGCCCTAATCATTGCTGGGTGTGGCCCCCCAAACAACAAAAAATGGTATAAAATATGGGCCAGAGAGGTAATATAGGGTTTAAGGCACTTAACATTGTATTAGGTTGTTGCCAGTTTGGTAGTCAGATCTGCTCTATGGCCCCCTGAGCAAAAAGTAAGGAGAAGCGTCTGCACATTACTGGTCGTGCCCTAAAAACAAACAGTGAAATATCAGGCATATTTAGGAAACAATTTGATTAACATACAATATAGCACCAGGGAGAGACAAAGAAGGAAAAAATATCTGAGTCTCAAGGATATCCTTGATCACTTGAAGGGTTTATTCAGATCAAAGAGGATCTAAAATGAAGTTTCACGATGTAAAATCAGATATCTTAAAAGACATTTTAGACTCACTGAAAAAGCACCAGAAAAAAAGTAGTTAAGTCAGTTAATATAGTGAGATAATGAAAGTTCTTGCTACTGCTCAAGACAGATATAGGTTTGACAAGGACTACAGCGTCTATACTTTAAGATAGGTTTTAAAAAATAGCATAGAGGGGCTGGAGCAATAGCACAGCAGCACAGCGGGTAGGGCGTTTGCCTTGCACGCGGCCGAACCGGGTTCAAATCCCAGCATCCCATATGGTCCCCTGAGCACTGCCAGGGGTAATTCCTGAGTGCAAAGCCAGGAGTAACCCCTGTGCATCACCAGGCATGACCAAAAAAGCAAAAAAAAATAGCATAGAAAGATAAAATTTTTACATAACTTCCATGTGAACATATTTACTGGAGCCCTCCCTGGGCTGAAGCAGTCTATCTCTTTGCATATGACTCTGTTCAGAATTGTAGTCCTAGGACTCAATGACCAGCTCAGGAAACTAACGCGCCTCATGTGGTAGGTAAAAGCAACAGTTTTCTTGACAGCACAACAAAATTCAAATAATTATAGAAAATACACACAAAAAAGATGAATATCTCAGATTGGCTGATTACTCTTATTACTCTTCTAAGGATCTCATTTGATAGGATAAAATATAAAGAAAGTTTGTGCCAGTTTTTACAGGAAACATATGGAAACTTACCTAGGGAAATTTGTTTTCTCTTAACTAAACAAGGAGTCTTTTCAGGCATTTTGAATAAAATTGAGAAGGACATTTTTAATTGTAGAAAATGTAGAAGGAGAGTAAGCCACTAGAGAATGGTGACCAAATGCATTAATATTCAACTTGATTCCTCCCTAAGTAGAAGAAGCTAGAACAGGAGTTAAATTTTTATATGCAAAGATCCACTATACAAAGGAGAAAAGGTGAACCATGGGATAGCTTAAAGGACTGAGCACAAGCTTCACAAACAAGAAGCCTGTGTTCTGACACTTGACACAGAAAGGTCCTCTGAGCACCACAAGGAACAACCTATCCCAAAATAATGCTGGAGAGTAGCCCCTACACACATTTGGTGTGGCCCCAAAACAAAAAAGGATGGAGGAAAAGAAGAAAGGAAGGAGGAAGGATAAAGAATGAGACTGAGGAAACAGGAGAAAGAAAAAAAAAACATGTGTCTCTACTTGACTATCCTTACATGAAGAACTTTCTTGGAGAGTGTGTGTGTGCTGGGTATGGGGCCAGATGCCCAGAAATTAAGATTTGTTCTGTGTCACTCCTAGTGATATATATATGTTAAGCGTATATCTATGTATTGTAAAAAATGTGGAGAATAAGCATATGTATATATACATTTGCATGGCTTAGTCTTTCTCCAAATTTTCTATAATTAACGTGTATATGTTGTTGCCATTATATCCGTAATAATAGATATATAATAGATAAATATATCTATAATATATTCATTAAAGATATGGCTATTTTTGTTTTAGAGTCACACTTGGCATTGCAAGGAGTTACTTCTGTCTCTATGGTAGGGGACATTCCGGGCCATGCCAAAGGGACTATGTGGTGCAGAGGATGGAAACCGCCCCCTAGCCACATGCAAAGCATATACTGAGATCACTGAGTTATCTCTCTGGCACAAGATACTGATTGATAGGTATAGATATTTGTGAGTGCTGATGGGGGTGGTATTTAGGCATATGCAGCAATGTTTAGGGGCTATTCCTGGCTCTGTGGCAGGGAATAACCCTGATGACACTTTGTGAAAATATACAGGGATTAAACTGGGGTTGGTCACATGCAAGGTAAATGCCTTAACCTTTATACTACTGCTATGGTCCCACTAGTAATTTTGGCTTTAAGATAAAGACTAAAATAAGCTAAAATTTATCTCATTTTTTAATGAGACAAAATTTTATTTTTAATGAGACTAAAATAAGTCCAAAATTATCACCCTTAAAACTTAAAACAGATTTTAACATAAGCTAAGGGAAGAACATCCTTTTCTGTCCTAGATACACTGCATAATCAAGATTCTATGAACATAAATGTTTATGGTAAGAAAATTCATAAATATCATCTCTGTAGTTCTGAGCCCCACTTACAGAAGAGAAATGCCCACCAACAAATGTGGAGGAATGAGTTCTGGTGTGTAGAGGTAGGGAAGGAGGATCCAAATCACAAAGGTCAAAACCCATAAAGAAAGGTCTTTGATATGTACCCAAAAAGTCCCCCTCCCAAAGCCCAACTCCCATCCAACTAATTCTGTCAGCATTTTTTCTCCCCAACTGCCACTGGGAAAAGCAAAAGATCAGACAATGGATAGTTAAACAGAACAGACTAAAGAACCCCAAAAGTGATTCTAGGCTCCCTGGGGAAAAATTAAGTGACAGGGGGAATGAGAGAACCAATTAGGACATTCCAAGAGTTGATGAATTAAACTCCAATTTGGGGAAAGGGGGTAACTCAAAGGACAAGTGTGCTTGCTTTGCATGTGGAATGTCCAGGTTAGATTCCCCAAGCACTGCTCCATTCTCCAAGCATATAAGCATATCAAGGAGCAACCACACTTCCCACTCTGACCTCCAAGAATAGTCCCTGAGCATAGCAGGGTGTGGCCCCAAACCAAGAACAAACAAGAAAACACTGATTCTCCAATAAACCAACTTCAAGGTTACTTTTCACTGACATGAAACTAACAAGCTTCTAAAATAAACTACAAAACTTGCAACAGCAAAAATAAAGCCCTGAGAAAAAGAGAAAAAAAAAAAAATAAAGCCCTGAGCAGAAAGGAGTCTAGTCCTGCCTCAACCAACACCTGTTAACTTGAGTCTCTCATTTCAGGCTCTCTCTAGGCTTCATTCCTCAGAACTGAAAAATGAAAAGTAGAGAAACCAAGTAATTCTTTTGTGCTCCTCTGATTAAACTCTAAAGAGAGGTTGGTGTTCATAGATAAAAGCGGACTCAGACTGTCTAGGTTTGAACTCCAGAACTTCTCCATATGAATCTTCCCATTCTGGAAAAATTACTTAATATCTCTGTACCTCAGTTTCCCCATGAGGAGAATATAAAAAAAATTAGGGGCTAAAGCGATAGCACAGCGGGTAGGGCATTTGTCTTGCACGCTGAGGACCTGGGTTCAACTCCCAGCATCCCATATGATCCCCTGAGCACCACCAGGAGTAATTCCTGAGTGCATGAGCCAGGAGTGACTCCTGTGCATTGCCAGGTGTGACCCCCCCAAAAAAATAGAAAAAAAAAACACTCTTTACTCATGAAGCTGCTCCAAGGATGAAATGTGTGTTATATCTAACTATGGTTGTAAGCGTTTTTTATTATTATTTGCTTTGGGGGGCCACACCCAGCTATGCTCAGGAATAATCCTGGCTCTGCACTCAGGAATCAATCCTGGCAGTGCTCAGGGGACCATATGGGATGCTGGGGATTGAACCCGGGTTGGCTACATGCAAGGCCCTACCCTCTGTACTATTGTTCCAGCCCCATGAGTTTATTTTTTTATACCATCCCTTTGGGGAACAGACTTTTGCATGGCAAATGCCTTTCTGGAAAATTCTTTCTAAAATAAGTCAATTCTCTGCCTACTACTTCTGAAGGTGCGGAAGCCTTCTGAGGCCAAAGGCAGGCATTTGTATTCAAGCATAACCTTAAGCAAAGACAGTCATAGAATTCTCTCTGTATCAAAGCTTGCACAGATAAGGAGTGAACAGTTTCTTTCTTAAGCATAGATAATATTACGTTCATCACTATATCCATTCCACAGGGATCAAACATAGTACCCCCTGCCCCCAAAATTAGAATTCACGAGAACCTCTTTTTAACGGAAAGCAACTTTTAGAAAATTAGATCTTCAGCCAGTAGCATGTCTGCAACTCCATACTCCAGCACCATAGACCAAGTAAACCATAGCTTCTCTTGAAATATTCATACTGTTACTGTTACTGTTTTTGGCAAATCGAATATGCCACACCACGGGTAGCTTGCCAGGCTCTGCTGTGCAGGTGGGATACTCTTGGTAGCTTGCCGGGCTCTCCAAGAGGGACGGAGGAATCGAACCCAGGTCAGCCTTGTGCAAAGCAAATGCCCTACCCACTGTGCTATCGCTCCAGTCCTATTTCCATATTGTTAGCTATGGAAAATAAGTAACTGAAAATGAATAGTTATTGGATACATTACAAAGTGGTCATAGTTTATAATCCAAAATAGGGACTTGAATACAAATTCCTGACAATAATTTGATGGGATGAAGAGAAAAGCTTTTATACAAATTATTGCTCAGAAAATTTGACTCAGGCAAAGATCAGATGATAATGAAGGAAAGGAAGAAACTCTTCCACATGTCCACACTGAGTAGGGCTTCATTCACCCCAGAATAATCACACATTTCAACTTCAACAGAAAACATGCTCTTTGTCTTCTCCATCTGCTGCTACTTCTGTATTCCATACCAACTTTTATCACACACATGCTTCTCAAACCAACCCCTTCCTTTGTTACTATACTCTATATGCACTTAGCTAAATTACAATGAAGACCTAAAGTCTTTCTTCCCTCAAATCTATCATTCAATCAAATCTCACAGATAATTAACACTCAGCTTCAAACTAGAAGGATTTATATGCAACAACATGAATAAATTTCAGAAGTATTATCCTGAGTCAAAAAAAAAAACCAGTTTAAAAGACTAAAATTGATTTAAAAGACTGCATACCTGGCTGCAATGGTATTACAAAGTGTAGGACAAATGCCTTGCATGCAGTCTGCCTGGTTAGATAACTGGTATTTTATTTAGTCACATGTGCCCAGCCAGGAGTGAATATATGTTCACTCCAGTCCTCCAGATTTAAAGAATGAATTTAAGTTGTTTCTAAGTCATAGTTGTATAAATGTGTTCTCTCCATTAAGACCGTGCCATTTGTTAGTTTTAAATACATACAAGCAACTCTTTCTTTCCATAGTATTCAAGACCATAAAAATGACTGTGAGTCAAAAAGCAATACATGAAGAGAATCATGATTTTTCTATGATTTTGACCTCCATTTTTAGGCTTGTTTTTGGTTTTGGTCCACACTAGGCAGTGCTCAGAGCTGATTTCTGGCTCTATGCTCAGGGGGCACTCCTGGCAAGGCTTGGAGACCATATGTGAGGGACTTGGAGAATACTAGGGGATCAAACCTGAGCTGGCCACATACAAGCAAGGTACCCTACGCACTGTATTATTTCTCTAAACCGACCTTCCATTTTTTTACATAAAACTTCCTTACAATCAGTTATGTATAGATTGTTTTTTTAGAGAGGTCTTCCAAGCAGTACTCAGGGCCTGAGGCCACTCCAACAAATAGCTAACCAGGTCAGATAGTAAAGTCTTTGAGTCCCACCAGGGCAACCTGATGGTACCTCCTTTCTGAAGGCTTTGCAGTAGAGGTACTGAACGATTATCATATTTGTCCCTTTACCTACTTTCAGCACTCAGAGTGCTGACTTTCAACTATCATTGTCATAGCAGTTCCTTCTCTATCCTAACTGCCCTCACAGTCAACACTTGTGGCAAGCTTCCAACAATGGACAAGTCCCCCTGGCCCTTGTTTCTACTTTCCTTGGGTATTAGTCTCATACTTGAATGTTAACTAAAACATCAGAAACTAAGAAAGTTGCATTTATTCATTTTGGGGTTTGTGGCCACATTCAGAAGTTGCTTCCTGCATTGCAAGGCATGCACTGCAGCCAACTGAGCTATCTTTCTGGCCCAGTAAGTCTTCTTTAATGAAAAAAGACATAACAGTTTAAGCAATGCTGCCCTATTTTCACTGATAATTTATGATAACAAGTGAATATCTATATGCTTTCTGCAGAAAGCAGTGAGACTTGGTCACTCTGACAGGTAAAACAGGTAAAATACCAACTCCTGGAAGTTGGATATGCTGTGACTCAACAAAGAAACCAGTCAGTTCTACTGGGACATTTTTCAGGCTATTGGCACAAGAATAAAGATGCATAATTAAAAAAAAGATGCATAATCTCTGGAGATGCAGAAGCTAAAACAACTATTTCCAGACTATGGAAAGGAGCCAAAAAAGTAAACTTAGGGAGGAGTGAGCAGGTCAATAATACTAAATTATTTTATGCTACAGGGTGAAAGTCTAAATACCAGAGAAGAATCAACTAAAAAAAATCACTCATTTGCAAGACCAAGAAACTACATTAACCTTCAGTGTATAAAAAAGATTGCTATAAAAATTAGATATTCAATGCCAAAAAATTTCATTGACATTTCAGTACCACTAACCCTGGAAGCTTATTTGCCCATAAATAACAAAAGTACTATTTGCTATAATCTGACTTCATGTGGAATTCCATATGGAATAAGAACACAGGATACTAATATGGATGTGTGATATGAAAAGATTATTTAACTGAAATAAATTAAACATAACATACAGTCCACTCTATAGGGGCACCCTTAAAATATGTATATCTTGGGGCTGGAGCAATAGCACAGCGGGTAGGACATTTGCCTTGCACAAGGCCGACCCGGGTTCAATTCCCAGCATCCCATATGATCCCCTGAGCACCGCCAGGGGTGATTCCTGAGTGCATGAGCCAGGAATAACCTCTGTGCATTGCCGGGTGTGACCCAAAAAGAAAAATAAAGTGTATCTCATTAGATATATTAAGTACCAAGGACTATCAATATCATGTGGTTACAATTATAATTATCTTAGAAAATAAAGGAATTTTTCATTACTATTTGGGACATACACTGCAATAGACATTTTAAATAACGAACAGTATTGTCAATGAAGTCAGATACCAAAATAAACCTCATAGCCCAAAGGAACACCAAATGAATAACCATTTCAACAACTAGATGTATCTTTAGGCTATTTCCCAACACTTCTTAAATCTTATTCTTTTTTATCAATTATAACAGCTAAAAATTAAAGTGTCCAAAGTTACAAACAACAAACAAAATAAAAGGATGCAAACCGAAAACACATGTCATGCATTTCACCAAGATAACCTCAGTAATGAACAAGGTGGTCAAACAGCTGACCCACCAGTAGAGCAGTATCCTTATTTCGGGAACGCTCATTATGTGCCTTAGCATTTCTTCATACAGAATATAAATGATATACAGAGGACTGTATAATTTTAAGAACTATACTACAAAAGCAAGGAAAATAATAGAATGGTCAGGATTAACACCAAGAAACATTATTAGCTAGAAATGAACTTGGCCTCCTGTAATAGAAAATCCAGTTTATTAAAGCTTAAATAAGAGGGCTGGAGCGATAGCACAATGGGTAGGGCATTTGCCTTGCACGCAGCCGACCGGGGTTTGATTTCCAGCATCCCATATGGTCACCTGGGCACCTGGGGTGATTCCTGAGCGCAGAGCCAGGAGTAACACCTATGCATCGCCAGGTGTGACCCAAAAAGAAAAAAAATTTTTTTAAATAAATAAAACTTAAATAAGGACCGTAGAGATAGAACAATGGTTAAGTTGTTTGCCGTAGCATACAACCATACTGTATTATACCCGGCACCACATGGTCCCCTGAGTCCACCAATGGGAGCAAAACAGAAGAAAGTTGGGAGAAACGATCCCCTCTAGTTCAAAGCAGGTAGTAGTGTTTGAACATTTTCTTGCATGGTACAATCCCTCTAACTCTCCCCCCAACCCCCAAAAATATACTTAAATAACTTGTTCTCTTTCAGAACAAGTAGTGAGAAGTTGTAGGTAGCAGCCTAGCACTGGGTATCAAAACAGGGCTCTTCCTACCTATAGATAACAGTCATCCTCATTAAGCATCACAGCCAAATCTCAAGTAGTAATCTGTTCTCCTTTCCAGATGGGAAACTCTCATTACCCTCTGCTATCTGAGTTCTTACAAATCAATGATCAGAACTTAGTCAAATGCCTATTTCTTTGACCAGATAACAGTCAAAGTACATAAAATTATCATGACCTTATTTTTGGAGGGAGGAAAGAGTTGGAGGTTTTTTGGTTTTATTGTTTTGTTTCATTTTGTTTTGCTATTGAAGATATTGCCCATCCTTGCTAAGATCAAAGACTTTCCTCTCCCCATCATCCAACCCCAACTATCTGGAAAGAGACTGGAATTTTTTTGTACGATGGCATTAGTATTTACCTTGCTAATTTTTTTTTTCTTTTTGGGTCACACCTGGCGATGCACAGGGGCTACTCCTGGCTTTACACTCAGGAATTACCCCTGGCCGTGCTCAGGGGACCATATGGGATGCTGGGATTTGAACCCGGGTCGGCCGCGTGCAAGGCAAACGCCCTACCCGCTGTGCTATCTCTCCAGCCCCTATCTTGCTAATTTTAAAAGAATCGTGTGGCAATTTAAAAAGAGAATTGTAGGAAAAGAACAGTTAATATCACTATCTAGATCTGTAAATTTGTTTTGTTTTACAGTGCCAGGAATTTTAAGTTTGAAAACCATCACTTCACAAACAGGAGCACAAGAAAGCAATGTCTATTCTACTAGTTTGGGGAGTAAGAGCTAGTGAAGCAAAGTAGCTTTTGAGATAGCACAGTTTAGGCCGAATTGATAGTAATGGCTTAAGGTCCTTGTCTTGCACATGGCCAACCCTAATCCGGGAGCTACCTAGCACTACATATGGTACCCTGAGCTACTGCAGAAGTAAACTCTGAGCACTGCCAGGTGTAGGCCCCGAAACACTCAAATAGATATATATTTCTATTTATATTAATCAAAAGCACAATTTCTCAGCCAAAAGCACAAATCAGAGTTCTCCTCAATTCTACACTTTCCAACATGATCTAGTTAAGCGATTTTATCTGACAGCACCCATCTCTGCTTAAGGAATGAGTGGGCAGACAAACTTAGACTATGTTAGTTACCTCACTTTTGTTTGGTATTGATTTAAATATATATACTGTGCTTCGGGCACTGTGCTTTGGTATTATTCCTAGCAGTGCTTGAAGAAATATATACAGTGCCAGAGGTGCTGCCTCCCCATCCCTGTGTTACTATTTTATTTTCTGTTTAGGAGCACAGCCAACTGTGCTCAGGAGTCACTCCTGGTGAGGTTCAGAGGTTCAGAAGATCATATATAGTGCCAGGGACTGCACCCAGGTCAGCTGCATGCAAGGTAAGCAATTTATATACTATCTTATTTCTCTGGACTTGGTGTTTTGTTTTGTTTTTAAATCAGCTGTCATTTTTTTTAAATTCAGAGTATTTTCCCCTTCGAGAAAAGCAGCAAAGATCAAATTATACAAATTTACACAATTAAAAAATATGCCCTGGAAAACATATTCCTGCATTTGGATTTTCAGTTACAGACTTACTATGAAGGTCAATTCAAATATATTAAAAGGCTAAGATTACAACCTCCATTGAAGGTGGAGATCATTGTTTCTATATCTTAACTTCACAAACAGCTTTCATCCTAAAATAAAAGGCAGGTAGGTCCCTATTTAAAGTATGAATGCACATTCATTAAGACACATCTTGAATTAAGTTTTATCTTTTTCTCCTTTTTGGTTTTTTGGTGCTCAAGAGCTACTCATGGCACCCTACTTGAGGGTCATTTCTAGTAGTGATCAGGAAACCATGTGCTTCTTGGAGATAGAACCTAGATCTCCAGCATACACAGCATGCAGGTCAAGCTTGCTGAGCTATTTCTCTGGCCCAAATTTTTTCTCATTTGTAAGTTATATTGCATACTTGTCCCTGAATACAGTACCCAAATTCTGAATTGTCATTTTAATCTTAACACTTGTTCTGCAAATAAAAGTTACCATTTCTGTCATTCAAACTTTATCAGATTAAATTAATGACCTGTCTCAAATGCCCCCATTATATCCATAACCATAGGTAGGTCCAAACATTAATTCCTTCTTTATAGCTCATACATTGTCCAACTCTCAACCTTCCTGACATTCTTAACAGACCATATGTAATGTTTCATTACAACTCACCAGAAGTAACAATGAAAGAAAGGCTGACTGAAGTTGAAAATACAGCCATTGCTTTCATCTTTCCTCACTTACATTTTTACCCTAGAAAGAAAGCACTTCAAGTGGAAACAAATTAAAAAATAAAAAAGGAAGGGCTAGAGAAGAGAATAGAAGGGACTCCATATCTGACTGGATTTTCCATTATCATACCTGAAATACCTGATTTACATGCTAATTTACACCACAGAATAGATATGAAGGACACAAACAATGATTGCTAATTCTGGTCTCTGTCCTGTTTCTTTAAAAAAAAAAAAAAAGAAAAGAAAAAAAACCTCTCCAGAAGTCACTGCAATACCGGAAACATTTGGGAGACTGAGCCATCTGATGACAATTACAGAATCCTGGAAGGGAAAAAGAATGCTCAAGGGAAGGCCAGAGGGCCATGCAATTATAAACACTACCTCACTTTCAGTCCTCTCCAGACTCTTCATATCTCTGCCAGTGAGAGGTAGATAGTAATGCTGTTATTCAACATTCCCAGACCAATCCTAAGGGACAGTGATATTCGCATACATGGCTCCATAAAAGATTTTA
The DNA here is from genome assembly GCF_027595985.1 of Sorex araneus. Taxonomy (NCBI): domain Eukaryota; kingdom Metazoa; phylum Chordata; class Mammalia; order Eulipotyphla; family Soricidae; genus Sorex; species Sorex araneus. The sequence continues at coordinate 56,114,059 of NC_073302.1, read as the reverse complement.
TCATGTTTCTGGTTTGCTAGGTCTCTCATCCTTTGATATAAAACGCTTTTGACTGTCATAAGACTGGTTCCCAAAGACGTTAAATATATAAGGAATTTAGATTCACACGGTAAAAAATGATCATTGTAAGATAAAGCACAAGCCAGAGTCATAGTACAGCAGGTAAGGCATTTGTCTTGCCTAAAGCTGACCCGGGTTCAATCCCTACTAACCCAGATAGTCTCCCTAGTCCTTCAGGAGTGATCCCTGGGTGTAGACAGGCAGGAAGCCCCGAGCACTGCCAGGTGTGGCTCAAAGTATAAAACAAAACACAAAAGAGACAAGGCACTAAAAATGTTAGTAAAGAAATCCAAATTTTCAAGTTCCTTTAGTCCTTGAATGGATCTTATTTGAGGAAAAGATTAAAGAGTAAGAGGAGTGATTAGGAGAAAAAAGAATTTACTGAGTACCTCGAGGAGAAATTTATTCTCAGAATTAAAGAACCATGCAGAGGCCAGAGATAAAGTCATGTGACCAAGACCCATTTGATCCTAGCACCACACATGGTCCCCTAAGCATAAAGCCAAGACTAGCCCTTGAGCACTGCTGAAAAGTAACACAAACCACCCTCCTCTCAAAATTAATTTTCTAATACCCTGCAAAGAAAAGATCAATCCTAATTTAACGCGAACAAAGATTGAGACAGGCAACCTGCCCCCTCCTGAGTATCTTGTTTATTTGTTTGTATTTTGGGCCACAGCCAGTGGTGCTCAAGGTTCACTCCTGGCTGAGTTCAGGCATCACTCCTTGCAGTGTGGGAGGACCATATGTGGAGCTGGTTGTTGAATCTGAATCAGACATCTTGAAGGCAGGCACCCTACCAGCTGTAGTCTCTCTGACCCCTAATCCTAAAGTAGTCAAGTTACGATAAGGCGTTACTAACTCAAGGCCCTATGATGCTGAAGGTCATACTTTCTATGAAAGACAAAATACAATAATTATTCCTGTCTATGAAATAGGAAGTACATAAAACAGAGACAGAGCTAATATGACAAAGTGGCATTAGCCAATAACTACTTTAGAGTAAAGCTGACTTAATTCACTCATTCTTAAGTAATTTATATATTTGAAGTATAGGAAATGAATGCAGACAATTCAAAGAAAATGGAAAAATGTTACATCTATATGTACACACATACCTTCCAATGCGCTAGAGCAGATACAATACTATTTATAAGTTTCTATTCAATAATTTTGAACATGCTATGAATATCATATCATTAAAATCCCTCAAGTGATCTTTTAAATATTATGGCATTAGAATTGATTTATAACTAAAGTCTTCCAATTTAAAATATTGTCCTGACAAAAGTAGGATATTTTATGTAGATATCTGAGGAAACACAAAAGTAAGACTGCTGAACAATAAATATAATTTCAGAGTATCAAAACCATACTTCACTCAATAGTATATTTGACTTCTCTGAATGTTGAAAACATACACGAATTAATAATAAACTGTCACTGTCACTGTCATCCCGTTGCTCAGCGACTTGTTCACGTGGGCACCAATAACGTCTCTCATTGAGAGACTTATTGTTACTGTTTTTGGCATATCCAATACACACGGGTAGCTTGCCAGGCTCTGCCATGCGGGCTCCATACTCTCGGTAGCTTGAGAGGCTCTCCGAGAGGGGCAGAGGAATAGAACACGGGTCTGCCGCCTGAAAGGCGAACGCCCAACCACTGTGCTATAAATTAATTAGACATTACTAAGATCAGTGAAACTAAGAGCTGGACCTCTGAAAGGGAAAAACAAAATTGATAAAACCTTAATGAAGCTAACTAGATAAAAGAAGAAAACTCTATGAGAACTAAATTGAAAGAGCTGCCACATCAGATAGAAAATTAATACAGAAAACAATAAGACTATAAGGAACATTTTTGTGCCAAAAATTGGGAAACTTAAAACAGACATTTTTCTTAGAATCATACAATTCTTTCAAGACTGAATCAGAGGGCTACAGAAATAGCACAGCAGATAAGATACTTGCCTTGCTTGCCAACCATCTGAATTTGATCCCTGGCATACCCTATGGTCTCTGACCCTGACCAGGAATCACCCAAGTGGAGAACCAAGGGTAAGTCCTGAGTGCAGTCAGGTGTGACACTCTACCATCATGAAAAAAAAAAAAAAGACTGAATAAGCAAAACAGAAAAGCTAATCAGATCAATTACAAGAAAATTAAAACCATAATAAAAAATCCTCCCTCCCCCCAAAAAAGCCCAGGATTTAACGGTTTCATAGGATTTGCTACACAAACCTTCTAAGAGATTCCAACAGTTATCTTTTTCCAACAATTTTAACAAGTTAAAAGAGAAAATGCTTCAAATAAATTTGATGATTCTGTAACTCTGGTACCAAAAGCTGACAAAGACATCACAAATAAAACACTAGAGAACATAAATGCTAACTAAGATCCTTGACAATATCCTAGTTTTGTTAGCAAAACAAACTCAATGACGCATTAAAATGATCATGTACCATGATCAAGTATACTATACTCTAGGAATGCAAAGATGTCTCAACACATAGCTTTGAATCAATACAACTAACATACTATAGGAGTTGGGGAGATAGCAGATGTGGGTGAAGTCTAATTCCTGGATTCAATTCCCAGCACATGTGTGTGTGCTGAGGAGTCTCTAAGCATCTTCAAATAAAGCTGTTGCAACCCTTAAGTAGGGCCCAAGTTCTACAACACCAGGCCTGCTTTAGTTTGACTTCATATAGTAGAAGGATTGATTCCTACGACCAGATAGGTCTCCTTTGGAATACCAGGCGCAACACCCACACACAGAGTTTGAAATAACTCCATATGGCCAAAAAATAAAGAAAGAAAATAAATGGAAAAATATTACAATGGTGGTTCTCTCCTTTACTCTTTTCTCAATTCTTTTGATTTCCTCTAAGACTTAATGTGGATTTCTTGGACTTGGGTTTCTATATACCGTAAGATAACTATTATTATTAGTTAAAAGCAATTTTAACACAGAAAATTAGTTCAAGTTCACTCTTGGTTCAAATGAACTGAAAACAGGTTCATCTCTCTAGATAACTAAGTATCATGGAGATAATCTTTTTAATTCTTTCTCTATTTTTTAAGTGCTAGGTGTTACACCCAAGGTTTCACACTTAGAAGACACATGCTCTACTGCTGAGTGATATCTTTAGCCCAGGTAGCTTATTTTTTACTATATTTTAAAAGAACTAGGTCTGAGACCACTGTGAATTAAATGTTCCATGGATTTGACAATTAACTACAAGTATATGTGTCCCTCCTAACTCATGGCAAACACACAACACTACTCCAATTAGTCTCTAGTCTTTCATATTATGGTTTCACAACCTTTCATAGTATGGTACATTAGGAAGATACACTACATGCTAGCTTTAAAATAAAACTTCTTTGACCTGCTTCCAAATATGAAATAAAGTCACAAAAGTTCAAAAGCTTAAAAGATTGTCAAGTATAGTATGAACTCTAAGCTAAGCTAAATCTATCAACATGTGGTATTGAAAAACAGGGTTCTTGCCACCCTGAAAAATCTAGACAACATTGTTTTTATATATCAACAACTAGTTGGTTTCCAGTTGTTAAGTCTGCCAGAGTGAGGCACTATAAAATCCAATCCAAATCCCAGCGAAGTAAAAGTATACCATCCTAGAAAAAGCTGGTTTTATGGGACCAGAGAGATAATACAGGGTGTAAGGCACTAGGTAGCCCTGCACATAGCCTACCTTGATTCAATCCCCAGCACTGCATATGGTTCTGCCAGGAGTGATCCCTGAGCACAGGGTCAGGAGTAAGCCCTGAACACAGCTAGATGTGGCCTCCAAACGACAAAAAAATGCTGTTTTCTGAAGTAAAATATGAGAAGTTTTTTCTCATATCCACGGGAACACAGGGAACAGAGGTCCAAATTCTGATTTTCATTTGGCTCTGTGCTCCCATGAATAAAGTTAATGTTTTAGCTTAATGAAAGTAATTACCAGCCAGGCTCTGCAATCCATCAATCCACCCTGGGCATTCTTGTTGATCCTCTCTTTGGTCTTTAGGACCCAAGAATCCCTTTTGTTGATCTGGAACTGTGAAGGAAAGGTTGGTTGTTACTAACTTATCTTTTGATTCTAAATTTTTGCCAAGTAATTAGGAAAAGAAAATGAGCATCTAGTTTGAGTTGTTTAATGGAAGCTATAAGGGTTAGAACAGAAAGAGACTCACAAAAATAAGATTAATATCATATATCTTTGACCTTGCCTTTTCCAAATAGAATGGACAAATGCAATTTAGCTCTAGGCTGTGATTCCAAGTATTCAATTCAAATCACTTCCATTCAAATTGAGATAGGTTGCCAAAATTCATTTAATCCAGTGTTTCTCAAACTTTTTCCAACCATGGTCCCTTTGCAGAATTTGTTTTCTTCCTTTGGTTCCCCATGTCCGACCAGTTGGTCGCCTGCTCTCATTCCTTTGCCCTCTATGTATCAGAATTTCCCAGTAGTCCCTTTGGAATATCCTGGGAGCTCCTCTGAATCCCCCGTTCCCAGTTGAGAAATACTGGTTTAGTTAAAAAGCACAAATAATATGCCAAAGATTTTCATACAACCCCACAATAATCCTAGCGGAAAAGTATTATCAGCATTAGCACTTAATAGGCATGGATTACAGAGTTCAGCCATTAAAAATACCAGCCTCAAATAACTCAGTAGTAAACAACACGCTTTGAATGTATAAGGTAAATATGTACAATCCCAGGCACTCCTCCCAATAAACAGGACTAGCCTCGAGGTCCTTAGGTTCCAATACTAGCATTCTACATAAATTTTCCAAGTGTAAATAATGAGTTACAAAGAAATTATTTTGACTATATAATTAATGTCTGGGAGGAACATGTACTCCATCTGGGAGTATAAATGAGGCTAAAATGAGGCCCCCAGAGCCATGCCACTTGACTCTGAGCCAAGCTGTTTTCACTCAGGGCACCCAGAGGGGGAAGGGTGAGAACCCTCCCAGCCCTAAGGGACCCAACCCATCAGCCAACCTCCACTACCCAACCACCACCACACTCCGGACCATTATAAGACACTTTTTACCCATTTTCCATAATTACCACACCATATTTGATGGAGTTCAGACAGTAGGCAAAAATCATAGAGAATAATATATATATACATATATACATACATATATATGTCTGTGTATATATGGTATATATGTATTTATATATCCTATTCTTACTCAGATCCAGAATCCTAGTTTATAGGAAATAACATATAAAGTTCTGCTGATAATGTATATAGATTTCAAAGCCATCCACCATTGCAGTGGTCCTGGTGCAGTTGCAAATCTCTACTCAAGAAAATCCTGGGAGCTCCTCCAATACTTCAAAGGAAGCATTGTGTATGTGACTTAAATGGTAAAATATATATATACATATATACATATACATATATATCTCAGAGAGCCTGGCAAGCTACTGAGAGTATCCTGCCCACACGGGCAGAGGCTGGCAAGCTACACGTGGTGTATTCGATATGCCTAAAACAGTAATGATAGATCTCATTCCTCTGACCCTGAAAGAGCCTCCAATCATGGGACAGAATGAGTAAGGAGAGGCTGCTAAAATCTCAGGACTGAGAGGATTAGAGACATTACTGGTTCCGACTCGAGTAAATCGATAGACAACAGGATGACAGTGATACAGTGATATAATTGATGTCAAAAAACTGTGTTAATAATTTTATGAATTAAAAGAATACTAATTGCATCGCTGACAGAAAAATATTCACTTTACATTCTCCACTATCCGGGGCTGGAGTGATAGCACAGCGGGTAGGGCGTCTGCCTTGCACACAGCCAGCCGAGGTTCGAATCCCAGCATCCCATATGGTCCCCTGACCACATTCCTGAGTGCATGAGCCAGGAGTGACCCCTGTGCATTGCCGGGTGTGACCCAAAAAGCAAAAAAACAAACAAAAAAAAACCACAAATACATTCTTCACTATCCTCCCCACTATCCTATAAATCTATTTTCATTACATAAAATGAGTAAGAATTATAAGCATAATAAAGATATTCCCATAGAATATACACATGCGCTGTAGAAAAAATACACAGTAAGATAGTAACAACGACAAGCCCTTTTTACCATTTAAGTCATATACACAATGCTTCCTTTGAAGCATTGGAGGAGCTCCCAGGATATTCTTGAGAAGAGGTTTGCAACTGCATCAGGACCACTGCAATGGTGGATGGCTTTAAAATCTATATACATTATCAACAGAGCTTTATATTTTATTTCCCATAACCTAGGATCCTGGATTTGCAGTAGGAATAGGCAATGACTAATACCTCAGGCATAACAAAATCACCTAAATACACATTTTGTTTTGTTTTGTTTCTGATTCCACAAACAATACACTCTCATTGTAGAAAACCTTAAAAGTAAAAAGTGACAAGTTGCAGAAATTAGTTAAAATACTAGCATCTAGAAGCAACAACAGATGACATATTGGCCTATTCATTTCTAACTTTTCCTCTGACACTAGACTGTTTGAAATATTTCCTTTCTACAAGAAAAACAAAAATAAACACTCATTTCTTCAGGCAGAAACATAAAAGAAAATGTGTCCTAGAGAAGAATAAATACTAGTGTATTTGTAAATAAATTCAAATTCCTTAAGTAAACTCTTAATAACAATTGTAGCAAAATTATTTTAAATTCTTCAAAAGGACTCTATAAGGGGTCATCCCTATCTAACTCAGTTCGGTGTGTAACCCATCAGAAAAAATAATAATCAATAACACTGAGATACTCATAAGAATTTATTGTTTTTCAAAAGTTTGTTTTCTAAAATCCTATTTTTGCACTAAAACTATCAATCAATTATCTTCATAGAATTTAGAACCAGCTACCCCAAATTAAACAACCATGGTGCTTAAATTCGATCAACTTCACAAGCAGAAATAGTTGAGAAAATGCAGATATGGGTCACTCTGATCTTCCCCTTGCCCTTTTCCCCTTAAACAGGTCATAAAAACTTCATGTGAGAGATGGCCTCACTATCCCCAAAGGAAAGAAACATCCTATCTCTGAAGACACAGACAAAAGAATTCTACTGAACAGACCTTGCTAAATTCCCCCTCATCCCAGTTCAGTAGAATTACCTCATATTCCTTACTCAGAACTTACCTACTTTGGTCAACCTAGTATGGAATAACTCAAGATATAATTGGTTCTTTGTGTCTTCATTTCTTTATGAAGGTTTCCATGTCACATGAAACTTACATTAAATACATTTCAATCCCAGTCAGGCATCCTAATAGGGTTCAGAAAAACATTACTCCCCTACAATTCTAACAATGAGCGAAGGCACAGCAGTGCACCCAGAAAAGAAACTATGTAGAGAAGGGGGCAAAAGGTTCTGTTTCCTTCTCAAAATTACACTTTTAGAAGATACAAAGGAAATACCATCAAAGAATAGTATATATGCCTTTCTGGACATGTTTATAACCCAGGAGCACAGCCTCTGTCCTCTCATTCGAAATGGATAGCTCCAAAGTAAAACCAATGGCATCTCACCAAATTGAAAGCAATATGTTTTTTGCATTGAAATACAACTGAAAGAGAACTACCAATCTTGATAATGCTAAGAGTTCTTTTAAATATATATTATATACATATACATATATATCTGCAGTAATATCATTGATATATCCAAGTTGCCTATTTAAGGGACTCATTTTAAAAGTGCTTTTGTAGTAGTTACTACTAGGTAAGCTCAAATTTTAAGTAATATCCAACACAACAGACCTGGAATTTTATTCCTCATAGCCTAGTGATTTTAAGTGT